>NC_089755.1:17680499-17682999 GCF_040412425.1 Macrobrachium rosenbergii
GTGACGAGTGGAAACCATTTTATGGTCAGCCTTTTATCCCCATTGGAACCGAATTCGTCACCGAGGAAATGACCAAACAATTTCCTCCTTGTTTAACCATTTAGAGAGAGAGAGAGAGAGAGAGAGAGAGAGAGAGAGAGAGAGAGAGAGAGAGAGAGAGAGAGAGAGAAACCTCAGTAGCAGAAACAATGATTAGCGAATGACAGAAAGTAATGTAAAAAAAATAATAACAATCCCCTCAACCACTACTGAGTTATAGTGGGCATTGAAAGTTATGAGAAAATTTTTAAAAAGCAAAAGGAGAAATAAGGAGTGGATATAGAGAGAGAGAGAGAGAGAGAGAGAGAGAGAGAGAGAGAGAGAGAGAGAGAGAGAGAGAGCTAGTTTGTCACTTACATGCTCTCTTTCTCCTTCACGGATTTTGACAATTCACTTATCATAATCCTTCTTACAGAAAAATTAGGAATAAGGCCTGAATTTACGTTTCTTACCGAAATTTTCCTCTCTCTCTCTCTCTCTCTCTCTCTCTCTCATTTCAGGGTCTCTTTCTCTCTCTCATTTCAAAATCTCTCTCTCTCTCTCTCTCTCTCTCTCTCATTTCAAAGCCTCTCTCTCTCTCTCTCTCTCTCTCATTCCAGAGTCTCTCTCTCTCTCTCTCTCTCTTCTTCTCTCTCTCTCTTCTCTCTCTCTTTCTCTTCTCTCTCTCTCTCTCTGTTTTCCGAAGAAAGAATTTGGAAATGTCGGAACCGCAGTTCATTAAATCTCATTATTTCCGAAGGGCTTCTTAAATTAGTCCCGAATTCAGTTAAGAGAGAGAGAGAGAGAGAGAGAGAGAGAGAGAGAGAGAGAGAGAGAGAGAGAGAGAGAGAGAGAGAGAGTTCTTAGAGCTTCATCAGCATTTTCTTGCCTTTATTAGTTCCGTTTCTTTCTTGTCTTTCTTTATTGTTTTTTAATTCACAACTTTACGAATGATTGATTTTTTAGCAGAAACTGACGTCCTACTAATTAAGGTAGTTGAACTGAAAAATAATATGCAAATATATATATATATATATATATATATATATATATATATATATATATATATATATATATATATATATATATATATATATATCTATCTTCTTTTTTAACGTGCTTTTTCCAATTTTTTGTATGGGATAAGCACGATGCCTTCTTTTGAAGGACTTTGAATTGGCTTTGAGGTAGACCATAGTCTTGATCGGCTGCCCTGCCTGACATTACTTAGACCCCAGTAGCGCATGTACATGTATAGTACCAAATCACCAGCTCCCTTTCTCCCAGCAACGAGAAGAGTTGAGCGGGTAGGTCGACAGTTCGAGACATGTGAGGTGTCTGTTATGTTTTTAGAAGATGTTGGAGTGGCTTTGTTTGAGTGTGTATTAGTCTGTAACACCCATTTTCTTTTAGCAAACCTATCCATTGATTACATACAGAATCCCAGGGTGTCTACATGGATAGCAAAGTGTCCGCTTTTCTGACTGGTCGGCTGCAGATTTGAACCTGTGCTACAGACCTCTATGAAGTCCGAAGCTGTTGCTCTACCCACCTGGCCATCGAGGCTCTAATATATATATATATACTTTATTATATATATATATATATATATATATATATATATATATATATATATATATATATATATATATTTTTTTATATACATACATGCATACACATGCACGTACACACACACATGCATATATATATATATATAAATATATATATATATATATATATATATATATATACATATATATATATATATATATATATATATATATATATATATATGTATATATATATATATATATATATATATATATATATATATATATATATATATATATATATATATATATATATATATATATTGTCAGGCTAGGTAGTTGTTTGTAAGGAACAATTGTATTCCGATTGTTTCCTTCTGTCTGGTTTTGTCTCCTGTGATTTCAGTTTGCCACGTTGGCAGGGGAGGTGTCGTCTGTCGGGAGTTGTGTGACGACAGGCAGTCAGTAGCAGGCCAGCTTGGACTCAAGAAGCAGTTAGTATTAGTCAGTCTCTCAGCAGCAGAGTCTCAGGTATGCCTACCTGACGGCCAGTCGGATTAGCTTCAGGTATTAGTTACCTGGAGTACGAGATGGACTGGTGTGTTTCGTCGTGTGGAGTATGACCTCGTCGTGTGGAGTATGACCGCGTCGTGTGGAGTGTGACCTCGTCGTGTGGAGTATGAGCTCGTTGTTTGGAGCGGGACTTCGTCTACAGTCCAATCTGTTTTGGATGTTTGCTGCATTTGGGTGTTCTGGTCCGAGTATGGTGGACTAGAATATGTTGGATGATCACCTCTTCAGTTTGACCCCGTGGTGGTCGTATATTATCTGTAAGACGCATTATGATTGGCGTGTGTTTAAAGTATTCATTGAGACAAAGTTCTTGCAACGATGTGTGTATTTGTTCGTCATGTAAAGATGATTTTTGACAG
>NC_089755.1:17687999-17715499 GCF_040412425.1 Macrobrachium rosenbergii
ATATATATATATATATATATATATATATATATATATATATATATATATATATGAATATAAAGAAAGCCATAAACACTATTTAAACGTTGAAACCATATATTTCAGGGCACTAGCTCCTGAAATATTCACTGGTAGAATATGGACAGGTGGTTACAATGTATATATACAAAAACATAAAAGGTGTGGCCCTAGGCCTCGATGCTATGGAGTGGCGTTTTCTTAGGAGGAGAATGGCCCAAATTCCCCTAGTGGTTTTAGCCTCATTAGCTCCCGTTTGGCGATGGATCTGGCGGTCGCGTTTCCTGGGTCATCTTCTTCATGAGGATTTGAGGATTAAGGTGTCGATGTCATCCGATTTCAATGTCTTCCTGACAGGTTCACATTGTTAGTTTGATTGATGAGCAGATTCCAGTATCCTTCTTTTGTACGGACAGCTACTTTTGAAAACCAACTCCACCCCACTCCAGTTAATGGCATGCCCTGTATTTCGGATATGTAGGAAAATTCGAACTCTCGAAGCGTAGCGTACTGATCTTTTTGTGCTCTGTTATTCTTTGCGGGAGCGATCTACCTGTCGCCTCACGTAGATGTCACAATTCATACACGGTATCTTGTAAACTCCGGCTTCTTCCCTTTGTTATTTAAGTATACGTTAACGAGCGAACTCGATGGATTTGGGATAATGGAAAATGAAAGGATTCTTAGGCCTGAGTTGCTCGGAAGCCTTTGGATGTTTTCATCGTACGGAAGCTTTATTTTGTTGTTGAAATCTATTTGTCTGTTGTGTACCTTTATAGTATATTTTATTCGCTTTGTTAATAGCCCTCTCGATAATGTGTGGTGGATATAGCAGTTGCGTTAGGTGTTGTCGTGTTAAATTCTTTATCCAGGTACTCATTTGAACATATCTAAGTCCTCTGAGGAATAAGTTGCACCCTACCATGATTTTTACGGAGATGTCGTGGTAGCTTAAGAAATGAATGTAGGAAACATCAATGGGTTTTCTAAGACTGTAAATGCATATCTGTTCTGTTTTTCTTATGATCATAAAGAAAACAGAACAGATATCTTTACAGCATATAGAAAACCCAACCGCTGTTTCCTACATTCATTTCTTAATACGTCGCCTCCATAAAACTCATGGTAGGGTGCAACTTATTCTCAGAGGACATAGGATAAGTTCAAATGAGTACCTAGATAAAGAATGCAACACGATCCGCCAACACTAACGCAACTGCTCTATCCACCACACATTATCGAGAGGGCTTATTAACAAAGCGAATAAAATATACTATAGAGGTCCCACTCACAACAGACAAATAGATTTCAACAACAAAATAAAGCTTCCATACGACAAAAACATCCAAAAGCCAACGAACAACTCAGGTCTAACAATCCCTTCATTTTCCATTATCCCAAATCCATCGGGAGTTTGCTCATTAACATATACTTAAATAACAAAGGGGAAGAAGCCGGAGTTTACAAGATACCGTGTAGCAATTGTAATGACATTTACGTGGCGAGACAGGTAGATCGCTTCGCAAAGAATAACAGAGCACAAAAGATCAGTACGTTACGCTCGAGAGTTCGGGATTTTCCTACATATCAGAAATACAGGACATGTCATAAACTGGAGTGGGACGGAGTTGGTTTTCAAACGTAGCTGTCCGTACAAAAGAAAGATGCTGGAATCTGCTATCATCAATCAAACCAACAATATGAACCTGTCAGGAGGACATTGGAAATCAGATGACATCGACGCTTTAATCCTCAGACCCCTCCTGAAGAAGATGACCCAAGAAATGCGACCTCAGATCCGTCACCAAACGGGAACTAATGAGGCCAAAACCACTAGGAATTGGTCATTCTCCTCCTTCTTAGGAAAACGGTCACCTTCATACCATCGAAGACTTGAGGCCACACCTTTATATTTTGTATATATACCCTTGTAACATTTCATCTGTCCATATTCTACCAGTGAACAGGGGCATACAGAAGCAAGTGCCTGAAATATATGGTTTCAACGTTTAAATAGTGTTTTATGGGCCTTCTTATATTCATATCTATCTATCTATCTATCTATCTATATATATATATATATATATATATATATATATATATGTATATATATATTATATATGTGTATGTATATATACATATATATCATATATATGTGTATGTATATATATATATATATATATATATATATATATATATATATATATATATATATATATATACATATATATATATATATATATATATATATATATATATATATATATATATATATATATATATATATATATATATATATATATATATATATATATATATGGATTACAAGGAGGTGGCTGCATATTTCACTGTGATTTAATCATCAGGGCCTTACCAAAACCCATCTCATAAGCCCATAAACTAAAGAGATGCAAAATAATAAATAAATGGTGGGTCGCATGTGAAGGTGGGTATTTTAACAGTAATTTATTAATTACAGTCACAACATGGAAGTAATTACCAATGTAACTGGACACTTTCACTAAAGATTAGCTGGGAAATTACACAACAGCAATTATTAAGTGAACTGGATAACGCATTACAATTACAAATACCGGCCACATGCACGTGGATCTGAGCCAATTAGGCAATAATTCTATCAGCCCCAGTAGGAAGACATTACAGGCAATCGGGAACACAGGCACACAGCTGGCTGGTAACGGCATCGATAACACTCCTGGAATGAGACGATTCCAGGTAAGAATAACACTGAGATGATACTCTCCTATAACTGAATAAAAGCAAGAGTTATACTTGAATAAATGTAAAGGATATTACACAGGTATGTAGATACACTGTTTAAGTGGACGATGCAAGAAGTTCCATGAGCAATGAAATATGAGAGAGATAATAAACTGAGTCACATTACCTTCGTTGCTTCCTGGTTTTGGATGTGATCTAAGCTTGCGTCAACGCCCGGGAAATAGTACTTCTGTCCAGTGTGAATAAAGTGTGAGGTCCAGCGTCACCCTGGCTCTTGGGTGTCGGGCAGAGAGATTCCCCGATATGACCTTCTCCTAGAACGATTGGTTGTGAACTCAACTCGTGGCGTGGCCTCTGTGTTTTTGCAGTCTGGGTCATTGCTAGAGGCATCGCCTTAGGGTACGGGTCCGGTGAGTACAAGGAAATTAAGAGATGGCTTAGCCAGCTTAAATTTTCGAAACTCAGTGGGGGAGAAATTGAATTCTCGGATTAAGAAGGGGAACAGCTCTCTCCATCTGCATGTGATCTTCCTTGGGATTCATCAAGACCCCTCCCTGAAAGGTGCGTCATTTAATAGTCAACAACTCTCCTATCACTTGTAAGCCCATAGATCTGGTATACCAGGGCCTGGTATTTCTGCCATAAGGGCTTACGCGTTGCCGATTCAGCGGCAATATTCATATATATACATATACATTCATATACTGTGTGTGTGTATATATATATATATATATATATATATATATATATATATATATATATATATATATATATATATATATATATATATATACTATATATTGTGTGTGTGCGTGTGTGTAACCGAATCACGAAAATATGGAACGTTATGAATATATAAATAAAGACAAAATCCAAAGGACGACAGACTCAGTCATAAGGCCTTGCACCACTCCAGTGTTTCCGTTTCCTTATCAATAATTTCATCTTTATGGAACGTGATGAATATATAAATAAAGACAAAATCCACGAAGGGACGAACTCACAGTCGAAATGCCTCGCAGCACTCCAGTGTTTCCCTTTCCTAGTGGATTCCATCTTTATTTATATATTCATCACGTTCCATGTTTCCATGATTCAGTTATACATAATGAGGGCCGCGTTTACTTTCGCTATCCTGTTTCCTCTTTTGAGTTGCTTAGTCACTACCTTCTCCAAGTCTCATTCGGCTGCGCATTCGACCAGAATTCCACTCAAGTTCCTGAAGAAGCGCCTGTCTGAACAAGTGCTCCCAAATCCTTGCTACCACGCCGTTTAAGATATGACCATCACCCATTCAATGAATTTAGTGAAATATTTAACCCTGCTTTGGCAGTTCTACTAATTCTTCAATTGTGTTGGATTCCAGGTACATATTTTTTTCCTTTGTAATCCCCATCTGTCATTTATATGAGCTTTCTTTGTAAACTTAATTGTATTATCTTTCTTCAGTCTGCTAAGTAAAGGAAGACAGACATTCGAAATGCCTCAAATACTCTAGTGTTAACCTTTCCTTCGTGGATTTTATCATATATATATATAGTATATATATATATATATATATATATATATATATATATATATATATATATACATGTATATATGTATACATATATATATATATATATATATATGTATATATATATATATATATATATATATATATATATATATATATATATATATATATATATATATATATATATGTGTGTGTGTGTGTGTGTGTGCGTGTGTGTGTGTTTAGGCATGTGTTACCCTTCCTGAGAGCGAACACTTACAAAAAAACTGCAATCTGCAACTCAAAGTCAACTTAAAAGGAAACATGTACCCTCACCTCTTTCTCTCTCTCTCTCTGACAGCCTCTCTCTCTTTTTCTCTCTCTTTCTCTCTCGCTCTATCCTACCATATTCTTAACCGAGGCATCTAATAAAAAATCCTGAGTTACAAAAACAGAATTTATTCTTAAAACTTAACATGATACTGACCAATTAAAAAGCTGGGCGATGAACCCTAACTTCAACAAATAAGAAAATGAGAACCCAAAGGAGAACAGGAAACCCAATAGAAAACGTAAGTCAAAAATTCTTTTCCAACCATCGTCACTATGTCCTTTTCAGCAGTACAAGATTATGACATAAAGTCTTTAAAAGTCTTAGTCTCCTTTAACCACATGACTACCTACACACCAATTCAAATGCTTAACACTTCGGAGCATTTTATCCCTCAACAAATGTCCACACAGAAAACATCACTGAGGAAGGGGAAAAAATACCCCATATGAATAAACAGACATGTTTATAAAAACAATAATAAAAATGGTAATCAAGGTCACATAAAACAATGGTAACAGATTACATAAACTAGTTGGGAACGGGAGACAAAGTAAAATAGTAAAATAGAAAAAGTTAATTCCACTTCAAAGTTCACGATAATGAGAAACTGTTGCAAAGTCCTACTTACTCTCAATTTGGGAAAACTTTGTTTTCCCATGAGTCAGACACTGCAACTTCTGGGCTTGGCACCACACACCACAATGCTAATTCGATCCTTTGCACAAAGCCTGTCGTGACACACATTCACACATGTACAAACATATGCATGTACGCTTCATGTCACGTCTACGTGATGTCAGGACCCTTCTCTAAGGGCTATCGTACACATACCAGACTATCCAGAAAAACAGTTAACTTCAACAGGTGTTCTTCATAGTTATAGTCACGATAAGTGAGATAACAGTGTGCAAATATTAACAGAGAGGGATACAAATACCAAAATAAAAATATTATAATATATTTACAAACACAAAGATAGAAATGATTGCCAGAACCACTACAAATACATCAATATATGAATAACATTCACACAATAACTATGAATACAATAATAATTTGAGCAAAACACCCACACTCTTAATTATAGAAACCAAAAACATACATTCTCAAAAATAAGGGGGTCTCAAAAATAAGGAGAAAATAACGGCCAGAATGAAGCCTAACAAGTAACAAAACTAGGATGCCCTAACACATACAAAGTGGCCACTAAGAGTTTAAAGCTCCACAAAAATCCTTATATGAGGAACTGCTTGTGAATCCAACGGGACGTAACGGAATAAGGCAAGGAGGGGGGGGGTCCCCCACAACACTTCAAAGGCCTAATGTGAGAGTCAAAGAAGCGGGAAGGTATTCCCCACTATACTTTAAAGCCTGCAGACTAAAGGCCCGACCTCCACACGAAAGGTCCACGTCTCTTCAACGTCACCAAACTTAGTAAAGGACTTATAACTGCTCACAGTGAGGTCCCCAGGCAGATACTGGCCCAAGACTACAGCAAAGTGAGGCAGCAACGTTGCAGTTGGCCATCACTGCGAGAGTACAGCGAATCCAGAACTAGACTGCTCAATTAGGGCACTGGAACTTCCGAATACACCTCGAAATTCTCCAAGGAAACCAAAAACAGGACTCTGAGAAAAAACAGGCCTAGGATCAAAGACAGGAATAGTAACTCAAAATAACGTGGAGGGAGAAAACTTAAAACCTTGATGGGGATACTAAAATAAATAACAAAATAGGGTAAACTAAAGATAATAAAAAAAGAACAAAGTTCTAACAGTGAACAGACCTAAAGTTCAATGAGTCCGACTCTGACGCTATGCACTTGAACTAAACCTGTCCGGGTCATCGGTCACTATATGCTGACCCCACTCATGATTGCAGGCGAATGGAATTTCTCAGTTTCTAAACAGAAGAACAAACGGCTGATTATGCATAGAAGAGCTATTTGCCGACTTCATGTTCACAACACCTGTGAGAAATCTGAATTGTCATTATTCATAACACTGGTTGCATACTTATGTATATATTTGAAATAAAGTTCGGCCCGCTTATCACTGGGCGACCCCAGGCTAACTTGTACTTATACAGTGCCGGCTCATAAATCATAACAATACAAAATCATGTAGGCTGCTTTTCCTTGGGCAGCAAGGTCTATCATAGTTAAAAATGAAACACAACCGACACCGTCTTGAATGAAACAGCTGTAAATAAATCTTCGGCAACACATATCAACACTAGTATGTGCTCCAGGAATACTTCAGTGTAGATCACATTTCCTCACGCACTGTAATGGCGGCTACGTTGTAACCTCCAATACGACCCACAATTCAACAGGCCTGAACTAGTTATGCACATACTATATAGAGATCCTCGGTGATGAACTGAACACCATCTCACATGTGTCAACCCCCTGCATAACTCCTTCCATAAATGATCCACGAAGGTTGTGGATCCCTCCAAAAAGGTGTAGGCATGAAGGTGTATGAGGCAACATCAGTCTGCATTCTCTCTAGGTTGCTGAGGGACGTTTCTGGTGGTGTCCTATTCAGGGTGCAGGAAGTGGTACCATGGCGCTGCTTGTCAGAGTCGTGTCATGGGTCAATTGTACAGAGTATCATGTCAATCCAACTTTCACAATTATTAAAAAATTTATCTAAGAAACTTGCCTATCTAACATCACTAATGCACAATTACACACGTTAAAACAAAATAGCATGTAATAACCACAAACAGACCCTACCTATAAACACTATCCACGCAAACAGGAAAAATAAATTAAAAGACATGAGATGTAATCGCAATATAATATCTAAAATTGTGCGTAGTTCAAGGCATAACCAACAAAAGATAACATATTGTAGCTTCAATCAATTGAAAAAACTAACTCTATAGGAGAAAAATCCCAGACAGGTTCATTTGACCTTGGAAAAAATGATATACAACTCATTGTTTAAAACACCAATTACATTATACACCGATACTGAGAAAACATCCAAAACTAGTATAATAAACTTCACCTGTATCCATAAAAATCAAACACTGACCCCAGACGGCCCCCTTCCACAGGCTTTGGTTGCACATCTCCTAAAAGCCCTAATGACACGAGCAAAGAGGCTGATCGGCCTTCCAAAAATTCTGCTGCTCTCCACAACCTAGAATAACAAAGGCAGATGAAAAACAGTTACTTAACATTACTCTGTTTAAGAAGACAAGAAAAGTGCACTCTTACACCCACCTCAATATTTAACTCAGACACTGCTTAGTATGCCTAATCTATTACAGTTAAAACCCTGGCCCACAAAGGGACCAAGACCAAGACTTCCATCAGAACTACTTTCCCAATAAAAACCACCTGATACACACGAAACTCATGTAATAAAAACAATAAAAAATCAGATCACCCTCTATCAAAACTACTCACCAAAGCCAGGGACGTCAGAACCAGGAAAATGCAGAACACCAAGTTCTGAGATAGAAAGTCTCAAACAGCAAATCAACCATCTGACACCAAAATGGACTATCTACGCAAACAGTTCTCGTCCATGTTTTGACACTTACGAAATTGAAAACTACGGCAGCAAATCATAAAATTCCGTAAATGCTTGTGCTTCATTTGTGATTTTCTTTGAAATCTCAAATAATTTTGCACAGATTCTATGAAATAAGATAAAAAAATATCAGAAGATTGACGATGAATAGACCTTATGGATTAAACCTTTTCTCATCGACGCCTGCCAAAATAAACTGCAAAGATATTTTAGCACCATTTGTTCTGTAAGCCAAAAAAAAAAATAATGGAAAAACAAAATAAATCACCCACCATAATTTTAAAATGTTTATTAAAAAATTAAAAAACTCTACAGGGTAAAAAATAACAGCTGAATATGTAGTTCAAAAATACAAGGAAAAAACGGAGAAAAAAGGAGAAGAATCGCCTTTACACAAGTCCACACTTCAACTTCCCTGTGCTTGCCAAAGCTCGCTGATCCGAGACAAAGGCAGATGAATGCTTATGGAAGCAGAAAAGCACCGCGACACCGCCCTGGTTACAAGACCCCCATTACATACACACAACCCCTCTGTTGTGACCAGACACCTTCTAGTACAAGTCTCACCTTAAATACCATCTCACCAAAATTATAAACACATCGAAATCCTAAAATAAATCAATATGCGAAAATCCTGGTAAGATAAAATAAAAAAAATACAGAAGACAGATAGGAGAAGGAAACATATGGGAAAATAAACTGAACTCACTTTGTTCCCTTAAAACCACACCATAAGGCGAGTGTAACAAAAAATATGATAACACTATCGAGTGTCTTCGCAAACTTGTAATCACCAACTATATTGTAACCACTTCCACTAAAACATTTAAGAACACTATCACATATCAGGGAAAGAAAAAAAAAAAAACATAGAGAGAAACAAAAATAAGAAATAAAGCCAAAAGGAAAACTCACGTCCTATCTCCCGCCACCGAGACCCCAGCAACAGCGCGACCGTCCAACACACGTTAATTAAAACACACCAGCGCGTTTTCCTAAAAATAAACACACAACTCGCCAGAGCACTGTAGTGAAACACAGCGTGTCTATTAGACCTTCTCCAGGCACTCTTGAGCTAAACTGAAATCACGAATCACCATCTCTCCCTTCCCTGCCAGCAAAAGCGAAGTCAGCAACCACAACTACCAACTGCCCCGCACTAGTGCCTCAAAAAGAAGAAGAAAAAAAAAGTCTCCTAGCTACCTAATTCCTAAATTAAAAAAACAAACGCACACTATCTCTTCTAGGTGTGGATCCCCAACCCTTCGATAGCGTAATTAATTAATAAAACCCTAATTTTCCGACTGCCACCGGCTGTTATTTTTCCTGAAAGGGAACACTTCCAAAAAAAATGAGAAAGTAGCACTTTAAGGACATTTAAAATGAAAAAATTATACTTTAAGGGTTTTTAAAATGAGAAAATAACACTTTAAGGACCTTAAGAATGAGACAATAACAATTTAATGGCCCTTAAAATGACAAAATATTACTTTAAGGACCCTGAAAATGAGGACGTACTTTAAGGACCATTAAAATGAGACAATAATTCTTTCAGGATCCTTAAATTAAGAAAATAATACGTTAAGGACCCTTAAAAGGGCAGAATAAAATTTACGGTTCCTCTCTAAAAGGTTCCGAATAGGCTTATAAATTTAGTCAAGTCTTGGCCCAGAACAAATTCTCACTCCTTATCTGGGTAATTGAAAAGTAAGTTGCGATTCCCCTTTAATTTTTGTTTGTTTTTGTTTTCTGTTCCTGACTTCATGTCTGGGTCTTTCAGTGAAGTCATTTTGTTATGAATTTTTCTCTTATTGGTAGTAATACAATAGGTGCTTACGTTTATACACAAAAGCAATATATATATATATATATATATATATATATATATATATATATATATATATATATATATATATATATATATTGCTTTTTGTGTATAAACATAAGCACTATATATTACTATATTGCTTTTGTGTATAAACATTTATACACAAAAGCAATATACTTATATATATATTACTATATAATAAGAGAAAACTTCATGCTAATTGTGTATTACTACTTCATGCTAAAAATGACTTCACTGAAAGACCCAGACATGAAGTCATGGACAAAAATAAAAAGAAATCTTAAAAGGGAATCTCAACTTACTTCTCAATTACCCAGATAAGAAGAGAGGATTAAATTTATAAGTCTATTCGGAACCTTTTAGAGAGGAACCGTAAATTTTATTCTGCCCTTTTAAGGGTCCTTAACGTATTATTTTCTTAATTTAAGGATCCTGAAAGTATTATTGTCTTATTTTAATGGTCCTTAAAGTATCACTGTCTTATTTTAAGGGTCCTTAAAGTATTTAATAATTTTAAAAGCCTTTAATATATATATATATATATATATATATATATATATATATATATTATATATATATATATTATATATATATATATATATATATATATATATATATATATATATATATATATATATATATATATATATATATATATAAAAAGACCCTTAAAATGAGACAATCATACTTTAAGGACACTTGAAAGAGCAAAATAAAACGTACACTTCCTTTCTAAAAGGTTCCGAATGGATCTATAAACTTAGTCAAGTATATATATATATATATATGTGTGTGTGTATGTATATATATACATACACACACACGCACACACACATATATATATATATATTTATGTATATACATATATAAACATATACATATAATATATACAGTAAATAGGGTGAACCAAAAGTAGGTGTACAGTATGCGGAATAGGGCTTGTGTTAGGGTTATACTATAACAATGGTGTTTATTATAACTATGGCGTTTTTGTTATATTATATTAAATTTCATAAATAAATTTATATAAATTTGTTATCTTTTTTCTTTTCAGATAACCCATAACGGCAAATAATTTAAACACTGATGCGAGAAAATGGGTGTTAAAAGAGTATTGGAAGTCTCAAAATGCTGAAGCCGTCAGAAGAAAATAGGTTGAAGTACTCGGTACTGAAGCCCCAAAGAGTCAAACCATTTACCGCATTCGTGAAAAATTTAATTCTACTGCTTCAATTTTTAATGCCTCAGAAACTGGTCGACCCAAAACAGTTTACACAGAGGATCATAAGCAATTTATCGCCGAAGCATTTTGTCACAGTCCCATAAAGTCCACCAGAAGAATTGAGCTTTTTCACAAACCTCTGTTATACGAATTCTGAAATCTATTGAGTTGAAACCTTATCGTCCACGGCTAATTCTTGGCTTATCGGAGGATGACACAGACAGGTGGCTGAAATTTAGTGAAATCATACTGAATGAAATTATAGAAAATCCAGTAATTTTAGATAACATTGTATGGTCCGATGAAGCTTCTTTCACATTATCCGGTCATGCTAACAGATATAATTGTGTTTACTGGTACAGTGCAAACATGCATTTAACAGAGCAACACCAAAGCAGCCTGGTGTCATTGTTTATGGTGGTATTTCGAGGTCTGGTGTTTATAATAGTCGGCTGCATTTACAAAAAAAAAAGTATCTTACCCCCAAAAATTTGCTACAAAAGGTTTCTCAACTGTTTATTGTAGTATCAGGTGTGCTTAATAACATATGAAAAGTCTACCACAATCTGACCATGAAAAAGGGTCTCATTTCCAAGATGGCGTCTAAAATGTACCTAAACCCTTAAAATGCCCGTCACCCTTCATTACCCAAAATAGACAAGTAACACCTTATTTTGGGGATCTGGAAGCCCAATTAGCATATCTGCATTATAGTGAAGTGATTATATACTCACAAAATCCAAGTAGCCGACCAATATGGCCGGCATACTATGAAAATCTCCATTATTCATTATAATTTATTTCATATAAGTAAATTTAGTGTCTAAACACTTGTTTTGGTGATTTGGGAATCCAAAGAGCATATCTGAATTACGGTACATTGAAGCAGGTCTAATTACATAGTCTGTATACAAAATTTCATATGGAGGATCAATATTGCTGCTAAACAAACAAAAAATAATTACTTACTTTAACTCATTTTACACAGGTAAATTTACTGTCCAAACCCCTGTTTTCAGAACCTACGAAATCAATTAATTCATTTTAATCACAGTATATTTCAATGTTTACATATTTATAAAATCTAAGATGGGGACCAAAAAATTTAAATATACCTTAGCTTAACCAGACCACTGAGCTGATTAACAGCCCTCCTAGAGAGGGCTGGCCCGAAGGATTAGACTTATTTTACGTGGCTAAGAACCAATTGGTTACTTAGCAACGGGACCTACAGCTTATTGTGGAATCCGAACCACATTGTAGCGAGAAATGAATTTCTATCACCTCTAATTCTTCATTAGCCGGCCGGAAACTCGAACTCAGGCCTGGCGAGTGCTAGCCCACAGCTCTACCGACTCTCCCAACGAGGAACTAAGATGGAGGACCAATATGGCTGCCAAACTACAAAAAAAAAAAAAAACATTAATTTAAACTCATATTGCAGGGGTAAACTTGGTGCCTAAACGCGTGTTTTAGGGATATGGCAATCCAATCACCCTTTCTGACTTAGAGTAAACTGAAGTGATTATATACATACTTCGTATCAGTCCTTCGTCAATAGCTTGGAAATAAAGTCGAAACCGGTCAGGACCTACACCACGTCGCTTATTTTTCACCTGTGTTAATGTGTGATAAATGAATCATGTACAAAAGTGATTATAATCATTATATATATATATATATATATATATATATATATATATATATATATATATATATATATATATATATATATATATATATATATATATATATATATATATATATATATATATATATATATATGTGTGTGTGTGTGTGTGAGTGTTTGTTTGTTTGTTTAGTTGTGCTCGCGCGTGTATGTATGTACGAACATATACAAACAGCTATACGTTATATAAGCGACTTTAAAGGCTTCCGTGGCCTAAAAGTAAGCGATGCCTCTGAAATAAAGAGAATAGCATTTTTTACAGAGCACGTGAGTGAGGATGCATCTGATTTTGTTACTAAAGTTTTAATCAAATTTTGAGTCGATACGTAAAAGGTATATCACGAAACAATACGGAGCGAGAGTTTATTGACTACGACTGAGAGAGAAAGAGAGAGAGAGAGAGAGAGAGAGAGAGAGAGAGAGAGAGAGAGAGAGAGAGAGAGAGTCTCAAACCCTCCCTCTAAAATTGGAAAGCAATGAGCGAGAAAATATGGAACCCAAAAATCTAGCAGAGGATTTTTAAAACTTGATCCCCATTGAAATCAGAGAGAGAGAGAGAGAGAGAGAGAGAGAGAGAGAGAGAGAGAGAGAGAGAGAGAGAGAGAGAGAGACTGTAATAGAAAGCAGTTTCTTTTCCATCTGTCAATGAATGTTCAGGAGTAACTGAGCTTTTTTGTAAGGGTGTTTTTTTTTTTGGGGGGGGCACTTTTGCGCGTCGTAGAACTGAATCCATCAAAGTAAATTTTGAAAAGCAGAGGATTTTATTTTTCTGGTGCATTGAGCCTTTCCTCGCTATTTTAAGGTGCTTCTGCAAGACGGAATGATAAAGTACGTACGAATATTTATTACCTACCAAAAATACTATTCGCATGAACTTCGAATCCATGAAAATGAATTTCGGTGAAGCAAAAGATAAAATTTTAATAATGACTAAGTGCTACTTCTAGTTTTCTGTAAAACTATAGTGTCGGCTTTGTCTGTCCGTCCGCACCTTATTCTGTCCTCACTTTTTCTGTCCGCCCTCAGATCTTAAAAACTACTGAGGCTAGAGGGCTGCCAATTGGTATGTTGATCATCCACCTCCCAACCATCAAACATCCCAAACTGCAGCCTTGTAGCCTCAGTAGTTTTTATTTTATTTAAGGTTAAAGTTAACCATAATCGTGCTTCAAATTTATCGTTTATTGTAACATGATCGTGAATTCAATAATGACATTGCTGATGTATTCAAATATATATATATATATATATATATATATATATATATATATATATATATATATATATATATATATATATATATATATATGTAAAGGAAATAGACATTGTTCATCATTATTCTTGCTCAAGTTCTCTAAACATCAGTTTGTGTATGTGTGTGTAGTTGTATAATCTCTCTCTCTCTCTCTCTCTCCCTCTATTTCCCGTTTGAAATCAGTTTGCGTGTGTGTGTGTGTGTGTGTGTGAAGGCGTAATTTTCTGAAACGATAAATCAGCATCTTAAAACAGTTCTAAAGCTAGAAAACAACAGAAGGAATCGATTCCCTAATACTTACTGAGAAAAACCGATGAATCATGTTATTTGAATATTATTGATTTTCACCTCAATGTATTAACCCAGCAGCACAAAAAAGACCTTTTTTGGCGACGTAATTTTAGTCACAGGAAGAGCTTCATTGTGGATTCGTTCTTTCACTAAATATACGCAGTAAATTTCCAGTCATTCAAATCCAAAGTCAACCTACGTTGCATTTAGCTAAAAACATATATTGATTTATTTACTAATATTTCTCATAATATAATCATGGGTTATTTAAGAAAAAGGCAAGTTCTAAAGTTAGACACTCTTCCTAAAAGGTTAAATGAAAGGAAAATAGAGATTATGACATGCAGAGAGTTTTAGAAGAATCTTAAGATCAGAAAAGTCAAAGAAGGGTTAAGCGTATGCGTGAGAAGTCTGGAGAGAGAGAGAGAGAGAGAGAGAGAGAGAGAGAATATGTTAAGCTGAGTGTTTTCATATTTTGAAATCAAGCATATTTTTAACGACAACCAATGTTAGAGCCCTAATATCTGACCAAAATAGTACAGAAATGGAAGAGAGAGAGAGAGAGAGAGAGAGAGAGAGAGAGAGAGAGAGAGAGAGAGAGAGAGAGAGCTGAGTATTTTCTTAGTAATGAAATCAAGTATATTTTTAATGATGGTCAATGTTACAGCCCTAGTATCGGACCAGAATACCACGGAAATGAAAGGAGAGAGAGAGAGTGTGAGGAAAGTAAGCGTCTATGGTTTCCAAACCTGATTTCTCAGGGGTTCCCTAACATTGAATTCCTACACCTGGCCATTTCTTTGACCTCAGGAAATGCTGTTACATATTTTCATCTAGGCGTACTGGTGGCCTGTATAGGCCTGTTTAGGCCTACAGCTACCCACAGGCCCAGCAAACTCAGAAGCAAGACCTGCACTCTAGCCAGGCGCTTTGTGTGCCCCAAGAAGATTTGCCAATCGCCTTCTGATTCCACCACAAGTTCTGGATGGCAGATTCTGCTATTTAGTTCAGTATTAGGATAAAAAGCTATTTTGTTCATTCTATTTATCATTTCTTTGATTCTCGTACCGTAATGAAAACAACATCGAATGATTTTTTGGGGTTAAAAAGTTAAAACGTGCACCGTATATCTTCCTCTCGACTAATCTAGATGAAGCCATTAAACTTTCCGCTCCATTTGCTTTAGTTTTTATTGGCAGTAAAATAGATTACGAGACTGGAAAGAATGTTCACCTAGACGGGCAATACTCATTGGTGTTTTGGGGAGTTGTTAGGGGGAGACGTTTGTTGCTTAAAAATCCGCCTAAACGAATGCATTTTGGACAGAATAATATATTATTCCTCCATTTTTTAAAAATTAAAACGAATGCATTTGGGACAGAATAATATATTTATTCCTCCATCTTTTTTAAATTAAAACGAATGCATTTGGGACAGAATAATAGGCTATATTTATCCCTCCATTTTTTTAAATTAAAAGGAATGCATTTGGGACAGAATAATATATTTATTCCTCCATCTTTTTTTTTAAATTAGAAGGAATGCATTTGGGACAGAATAAAATATTTATCCCTCCATCTTTTTAAAATTAAAACGAACGCATTTGGCAGAGTAATATATTTACTCCTCCATCTTTTTAAAATTAAAACGAACGCATTTGGCAGAATAATATATTTATTCCTCCATCTTTTTAAAATTAAAACGAATGCATTTTGGACACAATAATATATCTAGTTCCTCCATCTTTTTCAAATTAAAAAGAATGCATTTTGGACAGAATAATATATTTATTCCTCCATCTTTTTTAAATTAAAGCGAGTGCATTTGGGACAGATTAATATAGTTCATTTCTCCATACATCTGAATTAATTTCACTTCGTCGAAACGCAAATCCTGTGAAGGCGATCAATTTCCTCGAAAGCTGAAGTAAAGAACGACCCCTTTTGTCCCATTGCTTTCACGGGGATTCACCAGGTCTATTATCCTTCAAGGACTCGCGAGGCAATCCTAATACACTCCTACTGGAAACCCAATCACTGCAACGGTTTCGAAGGGCTTTACCAACGCAGCCACATTAGTGTGAGTGGTCGTCAATGGTTTAATTAATTCCCTGAAGTTGTGTCAATTGACAGGTATTGAGTTGTGCCACGGTTTTCGTTCTTTTACCTGGAAATGAATTCTCTCTCTCTCTCTCTCTCTCTCTCTCTCTCTCTAAAACTCGACTAAAATATGTTTGGGATGTTCTATATTTACATCCTTTGTCTCTCTCTCTCTCTCTCTCTCCTCTCTTCTCTTTCTCTCTCTCTCTCCATATGTTTTAGGATGTTTCTCTCTCATCTCTCTTCTCTCTCTCTCTCTCTCTCTCTCTCTCTCTCTCTCTCTCTCTCTCTCTCTCTCTCTCTTTTCAAGGAATCAGAAGGCAATTTTGATGAGTATGGGTAGTATGAAAATGATTTCTGAAAGACTGAATTATTATTATTATTATTATTATTATTATTATTATTATTATTATTATTATTATTATTATTATTATTATTCGAGAGACGTTTCAAACAAATTCCTCAACGAGATATCGTCGACAGCGGAGCCCACCGGGGTCACGGTTTAACAGAGGATGTATTAATTACGGAGAAACTATCCCAAACGAGGCGCAATTCAAAATGCGGCGACAATGATTGAATTCCATTAAGATAATCTCTCTCTTACTTTCCCTCAACTGCCAAGCTTTGGAGTTCATTCCTGGGGCTCGTCCTCCCTTACTCTCATATCAAGAAATCCTCTTTTTTCCTTCATTTTCTCATGGGTCAATGAGAACATGAGGTTTCTCATCCATTGCTTTTTTCCATAATTATAAATATAATCAGATTTTCAAAGCATTGAGAATCCTTTGTTTTTTTGCGTAACTATGGAAAAAAATCAGATTTTCAATGCGGTGAAAATAACATTTTATCGAATGTAACCCTAAGAAATATTTCGACATCGAATTCCTCAATTTGTGGCCTTGTTGGCGAGGGCCGTTCTTCTGGGTTAATTTCTCGGGAGGAAAAGAAACGACGACATTAGTGAGAGAAAATCCCTTTTCCTCAAATAACTCTCATTCTTTAAATTAAGACCCATCCAAGAGAACCAACCGTCTGCCACTTGGGACTAAATGGTCCACAGACACTTAAAGAAGTGAGAGGAATAGAGTTAATTTTTTTGTACGGTCCACCTTTCAAGTTACAAGTTTCTTTGTCTTTTTCAAAATTGAGATTTAGCTTCTTATTAATATTTCTTTTATTATTTTTAATACGAGCAATTTCATGCAACATTCTTGACACTAGACGCTTCCGTCTCATTTCAATATATCAGCGAAGCAGACGCAACGCCTGCGCATAAACATACGCCTGCTTTTCACTGGAGAGCAAATTGGTCCGAACTAAGAGGGAACGCCTGGACTGCCTCCAATGACTACATCCCGGAGTAGGAAGTGTCAACCTCGACGCCACTCCAATCAAGGAAGTTTTTGAGGTCTCGATACGTCCGAGCGACGCCAGTCCTTCTAGTAACAGCGTCTTCCGACGAGGAAGAAAAACATTTAACCTCGCCTTTCCTATGGCGCAGGTGAGCGGTCTGGGAAGCGGCCAACAGCACGCCGAGGGGACGCACTGCTCGGTAGCTGTAAGCTCGCCTCCCTTCGCCCGGTCGACATTCCTTCTCACAGGGTTGGTGAGCTAAGAGGTCTTAGACTAGATAATGACAGGACCGAGCAACCGCACCCTCCACAACACTTGCACTCTTATTTTTCTCATTAACACTTGAATGTTTCAGATCTCTCACATTCGACCATAAATCCTCTCTGTCTCTTGCGAGGGATTCTACCTTTTGTCCAAGGGTTTGAATGGCCGTCATCATGTCCTTCAAGGTTGGTTCCTTATCAGTATCAGTGGGGGGTTCTGGGACTACCACTACTGGGGAATGAATAATAGGATTGATATGAGGAGAATCTTCAATTCCCTGACTATCTCTAGAAGAGCGAGATTTACTATCTCCGCTCTTCTGGATCCTATCCCTTTCAAGCTTAGAAAATATCGGGTAGTAATCCATCCACTCTCTTCTGATAAACCAAAAACATTCATCACATCTGTCCTTTAACTTGCAATTTTACCTCTGCATTTACATTAAATAGAGTGGGGATCCAACGCGCTTTAGCAAGCCGGGTTTTACACTTCTCACACACATTCTCACACTGAAGCAGAGTCAGACATCTTGGAAAGTGAAAATCGTAAGAAAAATCCAAAGCGAGCAAGGTCAAAATCAATAATATCTAACAAATCCAGAAAATCCAAAGCCAATCCAAAAAACAAGCGAAAGCCAAAGCCAAAGTGTACTTCACCAAAACTCTGTGAAAATTCACGGGCTAAACGAGCAAAATTCTTAACGATGCAACCGGTATGGCGGCAGGGAAGATCTGAGGAACAGTTGGAATGGCTACTGCACCTGGGTAGAGGGCGCACTAGTGGTACACCTGACTACCCATCGGCGATTGCCGCGAGTTTTGAAATTCTGCCGCGCGTCAGGGACTTAAGCTATATATATAACTACCAGGTAAGTCAGATGTTTAAAAAGTAAGCCAACAACAGCGTCAGCACCACTTGACATGAGTGCCAGCACCTGAGATAGCATAAGCGAACAAGAATACTCATGATGCTAGATATGATATTAAATTTATGTATATACACAAATGAATAAATATGAAGGATGGTAAGACAAATATAATGAAAAGTTGGATTTTTAACATACGAATTTCTGGAAATAAAGAAACGAAATAAATACATCAGAACAGGAAAGAGACATGGAAAATCCTTATTATTACCCATATTGGATAATGAAGATAATATGCAAACCATCATAGTGATGAATGTATGAGGGTTTAGTTTCTAGTAACTCAAAAGAAAGATAAAGCTCTAGAAGAACTAACCCAAAATGAAAAAATAGAAATACGAATATAAGTGAAACTTGCATTCCAAGAGACTTGCAATGATGATCAGATAAAGGGTTCAAACTTAGATCAGATAAAAAAAAATAGAATCAAGGAACCATGATATATAGGAGAGACGTCAATCAAGGAAAATCTGTGAGAAATATAGTAACACAGAATGTAAATTAATAGCTGTAGAATCGTAATTGAAAATTAGTGAACATCGTAATATGCAGATCCCCAAATACTAAAGAGTTTGACATAATAATTGACAAATTGGATGATATATGTAGAAATCACAAAGACTGGACTATACTCCTATCCGGAGACTTTAACTTTCCTTTCGCAGAATGGAAAGAATGAGCAGGAGACTGTGGTTTACGTTTGGAGGCTACCATTTATTTTAGAACAATTAACTCAGACTAGCCTATACACAAAAATTCAGTCCTGGGCATAGGCTCATACAAGTGTGACACATCAGCCTACGTAAATAAACCCAGGCCCACTCTTAGCTTGAACTGGTACTTGACATCAGAGACAGTTGAATCTTCATTTTTGGTTAGGGTTGAGGGAAAGGCTGACTCCTGCAGTTTATTTAATGCTTCTTAGTAGGAGGATACATGGTGTAAACAACTTATTCCAAAAGTTCCTTCCATAATTGTTAGAACTGGTTCCTAAACAGGTTCTTATAGTGGTTCTTATACTGGTTCTTATACTTATTCCTATACTGGTTCCATGTAATACAAAAGTTCATTTAGGACAGCAATCTTGTGCCAAACAGCATGCAGTCCTTAGCCTAGGCTATACTGTACTCATGCCTAACTTAACTGTTACATTACACAGTTAGCCTGGCTTACATGAATAGTGTGAATTTAACTAAAGATTTGACATATTCATGCTATAGAAAATATTGCACATCTTATCTCATGGTTGGTGGCATTGCAACCACATGCAAGCTCATCATGGTGCAATTACGAGTATCTCCCATAACAACCTGGGTAATTTGCTGCAAGCAATGCGTAAAATACAAAAGAACAATGTTGAGTGTTATGGGAACAACTACAATATAAACTAAGATAAGTGCATACCTTTTACAAGGGAGAAATATGGCATTTCAAATGAAAATAATGGGAGCTACATTCCTTTCCCCTCTCAAGTCGTCGTACACGTCTTGAACAGTGCGATTTGAGCTTACGCAACTACGCACTTAGTTGAACTTACGCACTTACTATGCACACACTCGATCATAGACAATCTCAATTTAGTGGTTAATTTAATGTCTTGATAAGATGAAAAATAATTTGTTTTCCCAGTACACCATTGATGAAGATAATTGTCATTAATTTAAAAGAAGGATTTCCATCATTATATCACTTTGCCCCTGCAGAAATTGGTTTTCATTTATCAAGGACAACCAGTCCCTTAAATTACAATATTTAGGGTAGACTATAAATCTGAAAATAATAATACAGATCTTGCAAACGGTAAATAATTTCCCATCTTCAACCAGGATAATCCGTAACATTTAAATCAGTAACAAGGTCAGCTAAAAGACATACAGAGCAAGTTGGACGCCACTTAAGGCACATTTCGCCTAACCAGTGATCTTAAATTCACTAAGACCTAGTCACTCCTTCATTAAGGGCACAATCACTTATGATCATTTTTCTCAAACACCACTTACATTGCCATTCAGGCTCATGCACTCAAAAACCACAAGCAGGAAAAACTTTCCTTTGTAGATAATATACCTCTTAAAGCATCCAAATGACTAACTTACACATCGGCCACATAACTAGAACAACTCAAACAGAGTTTGTAAAGCTTTTGGACTGGTTACTCTTCATACAAAACTCAAGTGAGTACAAGTCCCCTGTGCACAAAACAAGCAAAGTCATTATCAGATCTATAATCTATGAATACAATATACAAGATACACTTGAAATTGATATATATATATATATATATATATATATATATATATATATATATATATATATATATATATATATATATATATATATATATATATATATATATATAATTGTCTAAAATATTTTAGACAAACATATCTTTCACAGAAAATACAAAAATGCACAATGCAGTGTAAAATAAATACAATGATCTTAAATTTCTTCAATTAACCTAGAGGGAGGAAATACATTAGCACCTCTGGTTTACTCTACATTCACTACATCAAGAGTGATATCGTCCATTTCTGCATTTTTACTAACCACTGTCCTTTTCTAATAAAGGGTTTCTAATTTGTCAGCAGCATCGTTCAATTGTAGGTTTGTCACAAACACGTTTTTCAACTCATATTCTGCACCATCTCTAAACACCTTGGTTACTACATGTGGACTACACCACCTGGGGTTTAGTTTCTTTCTAGTGCTAGGAATCACATCATTTTTAACCAACGCAAGAGAGTTTTCATCCACTTTCTCATTTTCCCCCTTTTGATTGGCTATTGCACGATACTTGCTGGCCATCTCTCTATAAGTTTCTGATTTATTTAATGAGCCTTCACAATGGTAGAGTCTTCTACATCATCAACAATTGTAGGTAACACACTAGGTGCTCTGCGAGAGAAAATTACAAAATGAGGTTGTTCACCAAGAGTGGTATGAACAGAAGAATTGAGCACATGCTGTGTTTCACCCAAGTGCTTAGGCCATTGATAAGGATGTCCTCTACACATTACATTTAGTACTGTTTTCATGGTTTTATGTATCCATTCACTTACACTGTAATATAACCAGTATTTATCTTTATGTTCTTGGATATAATTGTCTGAATTAGATTTGAGGCCAATTCAGCACCATTATCAAGAATGACTGCCACAGGTACACCAAAGTCACTCAGATAGACAAGAAAGTTCTTGCTTACTTCCTCTGTAAACTTACTTCGTAATGGATAGAACTTCACATACCTGCTGTAATGATCAATAACAGTCAATACATATCTATAACCATTTGCACCAGATAAGATATCAAGTTAATTCAAGACTGATTTGCTCTAAAGTATTTAGTTACAGGAGGCAATTCTTGGAACCTTGTTGTAATGAACTACTGGTTTTATGTTTTTGGCAACAGCATATTCACTTACATAATTGGTAACATCAGTTCGCAATGAAGGCTAATAGAACAGGTTTTCACATAACTAGTTGTTTTGCATATACCTAGGTGACCTGATGCTGAATCATGAACAAACTTCAAAGCTACCTTGTTAAATCCTTAGAACTACTAATATCAACTGAATTGAGTTATTAACTTTATCTGCGCTTAGATACAACAATCCTTCACATGCAACAGGAACTGATTAATCAAAGCCTAAAGAAACTTTATGCAGCATCACACCTTCTAGAAAAGTTATTAGTTCAGCTCCACCTGGTTCCTGTAACTGTTTTCTTTGAACTCATCTTTGCTCAGACCAAGATAATTGTCCCTACTCTGATGAAAGACTGCTCTGACTGCTCTACTTAGTTGATCTGCCACCTGATTATTTTTACATGGCCTATACTCTACCTTGAAATGGTAATCCTGCATCTCAATTACACATCTGCTCATTATAGGTGACTTTGACTTTCTCTTGAATACCGAAACTAGAGGCTGATGATCTGTGTGAATGGTAAATGGAACACCCCCAGAGGAAATGATGGAATCTATGACATGCTAAGACAATAGCAAGTGTTTCTCTGTAGTGGTACTGTAACGCTGTTCTTGGAGAAATATTTAATAGGTTTTAACTGATGATCTTGTCTCTACATCCAAACAGCACCTACATGATCTAAACTAGCACCAGTGAATAATACAAAAGGTTTAGTCATCTGAGCCTTTACTAGTACTGGAGCAGTTATTAATGCTTGCTTCATCTGTTCAAAACTGGACTGACAATCTTTTGTACACAGAAAGCGTTCTTTCTCTTTTAAGAGATTAGTCAAGGGAACAGCAATTTTAGCATAATCCTTAATGTGCCTCCTGTAAAACCCATACACTCCTAGAAATCTCCTAGTTTCCTTAACATTAATAGGGGGTTTCATTTTTTGATGGCACTGATATTGTCTGGACATGGTCTACAACCATCTTTTGAAATTATGTGACCTAATAATTTGATTACCTTTTGGCCAATCAGAAATTTCTTTAGATCTAACTTCACTCCTCTTTCACTGAAAAGTTTGAATAGTTGCTCTAATCTTTACAACAAGACTAGAAAACTGGGAGCCCAAACAACAATAATAACAGGAACCAAGATATTGGACAGGATGCGTGAAAATATAGCTGGAATGCAGCTTAATTCAAAAGGAAGATGCTTGAATCTGTACAGTGAAACTCCATCACTAAAAGTTGTTAAATCTCTACTCTCTTCGTCTAATTCCACTTGATAATATGCATTTTTCATGTCTAGGAAGCATAATAATGGTTTCCTGCAGCTGTTTCTACCATTTCTTCTAATCTAGGTAAAGGGTGAATATCAGCCTGGAGGTGTGTTGACTTTACAGTAATCAAGGCACATTCTTTGAGCATGATCATGTTTCCTAACAAGTACAATAGGGTTTAGCCATGCCGCACTTGAGGGTTCTATTATTCCTCTTTCTCCCATATCTTCTAATGTAGTGGAAATAAGGAAGGGTTTTGGCTTTTTCAGGGTATGGATATATGGGAGACCTAACTGGCTGTGGATCATTTACAGCAATAAGAGCTTTGACATCTTTAAACTTCCCTAATTCTTTTTCTTCAAGAATGAGCACTGAGTGATTTGCAACCAACATGTCACTTAATTCTGCCTGTAGATCAGCAGTAAGATGGGAATTATCTTGCTGAGAAAGCAAATACTTAAGCTTTTCTTCTCTAGTATTGCCTAACTCGATATTAACATCAACACCTGGAGGAACTAAATCATTCTGAATTCTAGTTTTCCTGAATTTTGGAACTGGTTGACTAATGTCTTCTTCACTGATTGTCCTGTAACACCCTAATAAAGTTCCAACCTTCATTGTCATCCTGGTTTTAGTATTATTGACAAGTGGCAAAAACACTTCCTGAGTACCATTAACTTTAAGGCACAGTGCAGATTGAGTTTGACACTCCTTAATTTCAGTCACAAATTCTATCAATGTGTTAGGAGGTTCATCTACAGGTAAGGGGTAAACACTAGCTGTATACTGAGGTAGAACCAGTTTCTTTTCAAGTCTAATCTAAGCTTTATGAGGTTCATTAAGTTAAAGTACTTTAACCTGTCTGACCTCTTTATTAGAAGGTCTAGGTTTCAGATATCTTAATGGGATAAATAAATCTATCTAAAATACTGATTTATGTGCATCATCCCATGTCACTGGTGCAGAACTAATCAAATCGGCTCCTAACAATAAGTCTGTGTCCAGATAACCATCAGGCACAACAGAAAACAAATGGGTAACTACCCTGGAACCAATGTGAACATCCAATGCACTGTACCAAGAACAGGGAAGACGTGTTGAGTAACTCCAGTAAGTTGTGGTATATTTCTCATTTGATTACAATGTAAACCTAAAGTTTCTATGAGCTTCTTCTGTGCTACACATACTTCACTACCAGTATCAATTAAGGCACAACACATTACATTGTTTATCATCAAATTGATAGAAGGAGACCTGACACTTAAGTTTAGTCATTTATTCTTAACAGGTCCTGGACACTTTGCTGAACCTCTTACAATTTGGTTTGTGACAATCAAAACAAACACCTTTTGGAGGGTTACATGAACATTCAGAAGGTTTGTGATCTCTGACCTTACAGTAAGCACAATACTGATTACTTTCTTTATTCTTACCGAACTTCTTTAATTTGTTAGACAAATCACTAATTTGCTTCCTCAGATCTTGCAATTCTGTTGTGGTAGGTGCATTACTATTTACTACAGGCTGTGGTTGGGAATTAGAATTATTAACAGGAAGAACTCTACATTGGGTAACATCTCCACTTATTGCAGCTAGATGATACTCATACTCAACAAATTCAGTGGATCTCTTTAAGGGTATCCTGTCACCAAGGAAATCCTGAGCTTTCTTGGGATGTCACAACTTCTATACAACTTATTTTTCACAAAGCTGTCATTTGGGGGAAGGGAACTCTTAGGAAATTCCATTTCAAAAGCAAACAATTTACATTTCATTCTGTTAACAAATGCTCTAGGGATTTCATCTATACTGTAACGCCTAATCTCAATTTCCTGCCAAGCCTGCGTAATATTAGCTGGACAAGCAAAGTGGTGATTCATTATGTCCTTAAATTGACTCAAAGATATGTAATTTCCCCTTTTACCCATTTCAGCAGTTAATAAGGTTGCAATTTCTTGTTCCACTCTGGTAAGTGCTACTTGGATTCTATCAACATCTGCAGAAACACAGAACTCTACTTGACTAAAAAGCTAGCAAGTCTGTTATCAGTCCTAACACCTTGTAATTCTGATAACTACAACATCAAAATATCCTTAGGTTTAAAGATAAATCCCTTAGAATGATTATCAACTGGAATAAAAGAGTTATTGACTGCGTTATTGCCCTGGAATGGATTACTGGACATGACTAGCAAGGTATTATTAGATAAATTGTGTGTCAGTACTGAAATTGGGTTATTATGTGGTGTCATTGATTTGTCTGCTTGTCTATGGTAATAAATGGGTTAATGTTTAAAACTATTAGCTCTGGTTAGAACTGAATGGTGTGAAGAATGAGGTGTAGATTTTGGATAAACTAGCCATTTCTCATGTCAATAAGCTGATCAACAATTGTTGCATTTGAGAGCTCTGAGTATCCATGGCAGACAACAAATTATCATAGAAACTTCTTCTCTATATCGCACCCTCCAATTTAGGCGCTATATAAGGAATACAGTCAAAAATCAACATAGGCTACTATACAAAAGGCGAATGGTACCTTAGGCTTGGGTGACATAGGCCTAATCACTGTAGGTTAGGCTATCATACCTGAAAACAAATACAGACCTAATGGCTTCGCGGCCAACATTAGGACGTTGGGGTGGATATATGAATCTACAACAGATAAATAAATCCTACAAAGCTGTCACCATATGTACAATTGTTTAATAATAATGTTGTTAATTACTTGTATTTGATATGTCACCTACTACATCCGGAGGCTACCATTCATTTTATAACAATTGACTCAGACTAGCCTATACATACAATCAACTGGGCACAGGCTATCACAAGTGTGATACATCAGCCTAGGTAAATAAACCTAGGCCTACTTCATTTGAAGTGGTACTTGACATCAGAGACGGACGACCTTCTACTTTTGGAATAGGTTGAAGGGGAATGCTGACTCCCGTGGTTTGTGTAATGTTTCTTAGTAGGAGGATACAGGGTGTAAACAATGTATTCCTAGTGTTCCTTCCGTAATTGTTAGAACTGGTTCCTAAACAGGTTCTTATACTGGTTCTTAAACTTATTCCTATACTGGTTCCCTGTAATATAAAAAGTTCATTTAGGACAGCAATGTTGTGTCAAACAGCATGCAGTCCTTAGCCTAGGCTATACTGTACTCATGCCTAACTTAAACTGATACATTACACAGTTAACCTGGCTTTATATGAATAACAGGTGGAATTTAACTCAAGAATTGACATATTCATAAAGTTATGGAAGAATATCGCACATCTTAGCCTTCGGTTGGTGGCATTGCAACCACATGCAAGGTCATCATGGTGCAATTACTTAACATTACCATAAGAACTCTTGGTAATTTGCAGTTACATCAAAGTAAAATACAAAAGAACACTATTGAGTGTTATATAAACAACTACAATGTAAACTAAGATAAGTGCATACCTTTTTACAAGAGAGAATATGGTATTTCAAGAGGCCAAGGGGGAACTACAGTCATTTCCCCTCTCAAGTTGCCATACACATCTTGAACAGTGCGATTTGAGCTTATGCAACTATACACTTAGTTGAACTTATGCACTTACCTACGCACACTCGATCATAGACAATCTCAACTTCGAGGAAGACAAAGAAACCAAATTGTATTTTCCAAAGCGTCATATGGAACAGCGGAGCCGTTGTTGTCGTTCGAGATCGCAGACTTTTCAAGG
>NC_089755.1:17720499-17727999 GCF_040412425.1 Macrobrachium rosenbergii
AAGTGACATGTAACAATCGAAAACGACAGATATTGCGTCTGACCAGGTTGGGGAAGTTTTTGTGTATTTAGTTACTATTAATATCAACTCATAGCAGCCGCATAGAAATTTTAAGTCATTTCATTCTCAAATACTTATTAGGTAATTTAATAAAGACAGGTTTATAGAATGAAACTATCATTTCAACACATTATTTATAAGTACTTTTATAGCAATATGTAATGAAAAATATCGAAAACATATTAAACAGCTTTATTTATGCAATAGTTTTCAGTAATAATGAATAATATCGAAAACCATTTATTATTCAAATATTTTAACCAGAAGAAGGTTCTTTGTATCATGAAGTAAAAGGAATGGCCACTCCATGTAGTTATTATAAACACGAGAATATAACCATTAAACACTAATATATGTAAAGTAAGCATGCGAAGTAGGTACACCACGACTTCTCTTTATTTAGCTTAAGAAAGACGACGTGTTCTTGTTCAATTCGGAATGCCAGTCAACTGTACTTCAGTGAACTTGATTGTTGCTCAAAAATGTGGATCATCATATGCCGAAGAGTGTCAGGAAATCAGTCGTCAAATGTGCATGTTCACGAACATCGCACATACTTACGTACTTCAAATTCGACGGGTGTCAAACAGACTTCAGGATGTTATCCTCGCACATTTTCAACAGGAGCTTTCTTGATACATCAATTCAAGTGAGGTTGAAAAGCGTTTCAGAAAGGCAAACTGTTTTTCAAAAATCATTGAATCTTTATTGCATTTTATCAGTGTACTAAATGACTAGCGCTCTTCAAAGCTTCATAGATATCTTCATTTTCACTATTACTCGTAAGCTGGGAATGGATATTAAAAAGTGACAGAATACAACAGTTTCTTTCTAATGCTCTAGTTTTCTGCCACATATCATGCATTTATTTTCGCCTGTAATGAAATGTTAATCATTTGCTTTAACATCACATCACATAGCTTGTAGGTGTGAGTACTTGGGATTCGATAAACACATACTTCGATGTAAGTTTTCTTGAAAAGTCATACTTGCCTTGAAAGATTTGCCTGACCAAAGAGATACCAAAGTATTTGAGCGGTGCGGTAAATTCACACTATTACTGTCATTCATCGTCAGCATGTTTTGAAATTCGACGATACAGTATTCACTTCCGAATAGTATCAACAATGCGCCATAACCTTTTGCAAGGTGTCATTTAAAGTCGTTGATTTACACAGAGTTTCACGATGCAAAATAATGAAAAAGAAATCAGCACATTTGTTCTTGCCTTTCTCTAGATGTCCAATATCCTTCATTTTTAGTCATCACAGCCGGAGCACTGGCGCAACATCTTCAACAAATAGTAGCCTCTATCCGTCACATGACATTGCTTTCGAAGTCTAAAAATATTCACCACGCGCCTTTCTTACGCGCCTGCACTCCTTCGATACACCGAAAATCACCTGTTATACACGAATGTAATACTTGCGCTGAATCGCGGAATCTGTGACTGACCGAGTGTTTCAGATAATTTCTTGGTTATATTCTTCAATTGTTTCAAATAAGACAGTTGGTGCCATATTTGAAAGAAAATGCTGCCTTTTATACTATTGTCTTTAACCGCCTACGCAGCCTTGCAGAGTGAAAGCGGAATGGCTCCAAGAACAGCACAGCTGTCGTAAAAGATTCTCGATGTAACAGACTGTAAAATGTTCGTTTTCAGCCATCTGTTTTTGCAGTGCCAGGCGTTTAGTCACCCTCTACATATTTATTGTCTTCATGAATATAAGCTGTGCATTTACTTAAACACCAGACAACACATTTTGCTCCTCCAGTATACCACTAAAAACATTGAGGTCTCTTGCTCCGTTTTAACATTATGGGTCAGGAATGCATTTATTTCAAAGCCATAAAAATGTTAATATGGTAGTTGAAGCCGCACACTGCTCCAGACAAACAGTCTTAGACAAGTGTCAGAGTTGCATTCACAACATGTTATAATGTACACATAATACTATGTTATTAGCAATGTCAACAACAAACAGGACAGTTATTTTTCTGTGACAGTATTGTTGTTTATCATACCTGATTTGTTGCAGAACAATGTCAATAGTTTTCACTTTTCAAAATGAGACAGCTGGAATTACGGCCAAGATTCCAAGAACATGAAAGCCTGACCTGATTGACTGTACCACTAAAGACTGTTCTGTTTGGAATCAGATAGTCACTGACATATTAGCACAACAGCGATCAATGGTCTGTGTCACAATGGCTTTCAGACAGTCGAACCAGCCTTTAACAAATGACAGGGACCCAGTCTGGTCCGTTAAAAGATCCATTACTTACCATTAATATTCGCACACATCAGCTTCATTTATGTCCGGATAGTCATTCACTATTTTCACTTATTTCAGCGACATCTTCATCATCACTCTAGGTAAATTTCCAGCACCTTTCAGTTAATATGTTGTATTTCCTTTTTTCATCATCGCTCCCTCACTTCCTAGCTGGCTCTTCTTTTATTCATAGATTTTCTATTACTATAAATACTGTAGTTTGCTTTCGGATATTTTTGTGTCTTCACGTCTCACATTTTCTGATTGTATAATCTTCTGTCTTCGCATTATTCATTCATTTATTTTCATTTATTCTTTTTGCAAATATCTTTTCTACTTTCGACATTTTTCTGAACAAGATCTTCGTCTTGGCAGCGCGACGATGCCTACTTTTCCGGTACTGTTGTCGTCATAGATTTCATCAGCCCACCTAAAAGTTATTATAAAACAGAGATAAGCAAAGGGGAAAGATATGAACACTGGTTCTCTATAGAATAGATACAAGTGATGACATGTTATAAATACGGATATATTACATGTGTCATTAGAGTGAAATGGTGAAAATATATGAATGTAAGGAGCAAAAAGTAAACACGTCACGCATACCAGCAGATGATTTTAATCAGTAGTAACAGAGTGGAAAAAGGTGTCTTGCAAAGAAAAGAATGCATGGAAAGTGATGGAAGTAAAAGCAAGATAGAAATGCAGAACAAAAGATTATACACCAGAAAAATGACTCTGTAGTTAAAAAGACCTGTAAAAATATCACAAAACCTCAAAATATTTTTATCACATACGTAAAAACATGAATAAAAAGAAGCCAGGTAAATAGGCCCTGCTAATTGAAGTAGATAACGAATGAAAAAAGGGAAATATAACATATTAGCAGCGATATACAGAGAATTTACACCTAGAATTGTGATCATAAAGAAAATTATATTTGCTTTTAATAGCAGCCATAATGGCACGAACACAGAATATATTGCAATAAAGATGTGTCGTTAAACGCCGTGACATGATTCTTCATCTTAAAACACGTTAAGCCTCGAAAGTAACACTAGCGCCTGGCTAACATAATAAAATGGTGCGTTCAAATACAAACATTCAGCATGTGAATACCTATTTGCGTGTCATATATATGGCGTATCATCATCATAAACCATGAAGTGGAACAACATCGAATATCGGAAAAATGCAGCAACTAAACAAAAACAGAAATTTTAAGAAAAAAGACGCCGATTTTAAATGATTAAACGATACCAGTTTGCGCCTGCGAAGCTTCATTTACAGATCTGAAGAGAGCACACGGTTATAGGTTAGTTGAAAGAAAGAAGTTAATTGTTTTTTGCTTCTCATTCATTGTAGTTAATTTATTATATTTAATTGCTTTATTTTCATAAGCATAAAATGTCTTAAAGATTAATTTCAAACTATAATATATATATATATATATATATATATATATATTATAATGTTTGAAATTTAATCTTTACAAGACATTTTTTTATGCTTATGAAATAGAGAAGCCAATTAGGTATTATAGCCAAATTAGCCTTTGGCTAGTTAGGGTAAAAACCAATTGCTTTAACATAATAACGTATGCTGGCCCTATAGTGACCCATTAGGTATACTCTTCCAGATCCTCTTAAATGGAAACTTCACGGAGAACGAACAGTCGTTTAATTATTTAAAAATCGCGAAAATAATGTTTTTCTTAAAATTTCTGTTTTTGTTAAACTGGAGGGTTTATTGCTTAGTTGCTTCACTTTTTTCTCGGCATAAATATTTCGATATTTACCGGTTTCCACTCTGGATATCCACTTTCCTCATGGACCTTTATGATGAATGATACGCCATATATATATTTTTTACAAATAGGTAATTTGCTAATCGGCATATTTATTGAACGCACCATTTTAATTTATGGTAGCCAGAATATAGATGCGCTACTTTCAGAATGCCAATGATGGTTTTAAAGATAGAAGAATCATAGTAATCCTCGGCGTTTTAGCTTATTTTTTTATCTTTTATTACATGCAATACATTATATGTTCATTATACACATTGTAAACATATTAAAGTAATCTCTTACATTAAAGTATCATTTTCTTTATGATCAATTCTAGGTGTAAATTCTCTCTTATATCCTTCTGCTAATATGTTGCATATTTCCTTTTTTTCATTCGTTAATCACCCTTCAATTCTTAGAGGGCCTATTTCTACTCTTCTTTTATTCATGTTTTTTGCATATGTGAGTAAAATATTTTGGGGTTTTGCTTGATATTTTTTAGGTTCTTTTCTTCTAAGTCCCATTTTTCATTTTCTTTTGATTGTATAATCTTTTGTTCTGCATTTTCTATCTTACTTTTTACTTCCATCACTTTCCATGCATTCTTTTCTTTTGCAAGACCTTTTTTCCACTTTCTGATTTTCTGGAACAAGATCCTTCTGTCTCTTGGTATGCGTGACTGATGTTTACTTTTCTCCTTCGGTATATATTTTTCCACCATTTCCTCTAATATTTTATGTAATATATCCGTATTTACCTGTATATTATCACTTACGAATATGTTTTCCCATCTATTTCTGACCATTTTATATTCTTACTATAGAAATTGTATTTTCCATATCTTTCCCAGTTTTTCGTCTTGCTTATCTCTGTTTTCATATGCTTTGGAATGGACTGTTAATTCTATGACATTATGGTCTGAAATATACCAAAGAAGAAAAGTAAACATCAGTCACGCATACCAAGAGACAGAAGGATCTTGTTCCAGAAAATCAGAAAGTAGAAAAAAGGTCTTGCAAAAGAAAAGAATGCATGGAAAGTGATGGAAGTAAAAAGTAAGATAGATAATGCAGAACAAGAGATTATACAATCAAAAGAAAATGAAAAACGGGACGTAGAAGAAAAGACCCTAAAAAATATCAAGCAAAACCCCAAAATATTTTACTCATATGCGAAAAATATGAATAAAAGAAGAGTAGAAATAGGCCCTTTAAGAATTGAGGGGCGATTAACGAATGAAAAAAAGGAAATATGCAACATATTAGCAGAAAGATATAAGAGAGAATTTACACCTAGAATTGATAATGAAGATAATCATACAGAAATAAGAGATGAAAATAGTGAATATTTATCGGACATAGATATTAATGAAGCTGATATTGTGCAGGCTATTAATGAAATTAAATATGGATCAGCAGCCGGACCAGACAGCGTCCCTGTCATTTTGTTAAAGACAGTAGTTCATTCTATCACAAAGCCATTGTGACTTAATAAGATACATTGATCGTATTATTGCTAATATGTCAGGGCGGCTGTACACAGTTCCAAACAGAACAGTCTTTAGATAAGACACAGTCAATCAGAGTCCGAAACCATGTTCTTGGAATCTTGGCCATGAATTCAGCAATGTCATTTTGGGAAATTGGAAACTGTTGATATTTGACATTGTTTCTGCAACAATTAGGTATGATAAACAATAATACTAATCACAGAAAAAATGTAACTAATCTATATTGTTGTTGTTGTTGCTGAAATAATAATTATTATTATTATTATTATAACATGGTTGTGGATGCAGGTTTATTGATCTCTTGTCTAAGACTGTTTTGTCTGGGTCAGTGTGCGGCTGGCCTTACTAATTCCTTATTAACCATTTTTTATGGCTTTTAAGAATAAATACATTTCTTTTTGACCCATAATTATGTCAAAAATGTTAAAACAGACTTTGAAAGAAGAAAACAGGATCCTTAATGAAGAACGGGAACTTCAATATTTTTTAGTGAATACTAGAGGCAAAATGTCATTGTGATACTGCAATTGTTACAGTTAAGAAATTAAATGCACAGCAACACTACGCTATTCATAAAGACAATAAATATGCCAAATTAGAGGGTGAGCCTAGAAATATAGCACTGCAGAAACTGAAAGATGGAAAACAGAAGCAGACAATTTTTACAGTCTGTTACATCAAGGGAATGCTACGACAGAAGCAAGCTACAAAGTTGCATATTTGCTTGGAAAAAATGGTAAGCCATTCAGCAATGCAGAACTCATAAAAGAATGTATTTTAGAAGTAGTAGGATGTATATTTCCGGTTAAAGTTAATAAGTATAAAGAGGTGCCTCTTTCAAGAAGGACTAAAGATCGACAGCACGAATTGGCCTGCAATGTAACAGAACAATTGAAGAATATAATAAAAAAAAGAGAATATATATTACTCAGTAGCTTTGGATGAATCCACAGATTCCACTGATTCAGCACAAGTATTATATTTTATTCGTGCCATAACAGATGATTTTCAGTTATATGAAGAATTGTTTGCTTTAGGCATCCTTAAAGAAGGACACGTGGGATAGATATTTTTAACAACTTCAAAGAGCAATGTCATAAAATTGGACTAAATTTTACTAATTTGGTAAGTGTGTGCACTGATAGTGCTCCAGCTGTGATGGCTAAAAATGAAGGATTTATTGGACATCTTAAGAGAGAAACCCAAGAACCAAATGTACTGATTTCTTTTCATTGTATTTTACATCAGTAAAATCTCTGTGTAAAATCTGTAACTTTAAATGACACCTTGCAAAAGGTTATAAGCATTGTTAACTATATTCGAGTGAATGCCTCAAAGCATCGTCAATTTCGAAACATGCTGATGATGGATGACGAAGTAATTAGTGTAGATTTGCCACACCACTCAAAAGTACGCTGGTTGTCGCAAGGGAAAGTACTGGTCAAAATTTTGTCTTTACGAAGGCAAATTATTGACTTTTTCAAAGAAAACAACAAGTATTGTGATTTATCAGATCCAAATTTTTACAGAAATGTTGCCTTTTTATGTGATGTGATGTCAAAGCAAAATGAGTTAAACATTTCATTGCAAGGCAGAAATAAATGTATGATATGTGGCAAAAAATTCAGGCATTTAGAAAGAAACTGTTGTATTTTTAAGTCCTTTTTGGCTCAATCAAACTTTTGAAGAACATTTTCCCAGCTTACATGAAGGTAATGAGGAAATGAAGATATCTTATGGAAACTAGCTATCAAGGTGGTCGGTTTTAGACACACTGATAGAAGAATACAATAAAAGATTCAATGATTTTGAAAAGCATAACATCACTCTGAAACTTGCTTTTCAACCTCACTTAGTTGATGTAT
>NC_089755.1:17732999-17760499 GCF_040412425.1 Macrobrachium rosenbergii
GAAATCATTAAACATGTTATGGCTGTGAAAGAAATAATTTCGAGCCATTTATAAATAAAATTAACTCATTTTTTACCACTGCTGTTTGTTCAAACATCAACCATTTACCACAGCTATGGAATGTTGATCATATCTCAGTTGATAGAAAGTTGATCAAAGTCTCTTCTATCACTGTTTGTAATATAAAGAAATGCCTTAGTTTGACTTACAAGAACTTATCAGTTATAATTCCTCTGGAGTATTAAGTTATTCCCTAAATATAGTAAACTGGAGAGTAAACGATTTTCGTAGGTTAATGAATGCGAATAAAAAAAATAACCCATAATGAATGAGACTGACATATATGAAGCCCAGTTGACAGGTAATTTCACTGCTTACCTCATACTAAAAAGTTGAGACGTCGCATCTTATTGGTAGCATTGGTAGTGACCGCATCAAAGGCTGCTGGTACCGCATATCAGTACTCGCTCATTCTGCATTCTCTCTCTCTCTCTCTCTCTCTCTCTCTCTCTCTCAGGTCTACAGTTATGTTAGATTTTGTCAAAATAATTTATTTGACAAAACCTAACATAACTAGATTGTAATAAATAAGATATGGAATAAAATGGAATATTAAAGTTCTCAAAGGATCATTCACATTATAGTCTCACAATATAAATTACAAAAGGTCAAAATGTCAAAGTTCAACATATTCCCAATGAGTACATCTTTCAACTCTCTTTCAGCGAAACATCTGAAGAAGTCAACAAATTCTTTATTAACCCAAAGAGCATAAAAATAAAGGTATGGGAATTCCTCCTGTTACTCATAAAGTATAAATCATACACTAAATGCTTGAAAAAAAAGCAATATAAAAAAGTCTTTGCACATAACCTCATAACTGTGGGGTCAGAATTACTCTGTGTATGATGCTTCGGAATAGACCCAGAAGACTTAGGCATCCCATCCAAAAAGGAGCTGTCTACTGTAGGACATTTCAGCAGGTGCTTATGAACTTGAGAGAACAGTAAATTCTCATCTGACCCCCTTTCTATTTCCTTGTCAAAACTTTTTACAATAGCATCAGGGACGCCATTCAGGATCGACATATAGTGCAATAGTTTCTCAAGATTCTCTATCGTAATAGAGCCTCCATTTACCCAACCAGAAATTCTCAACTTCTTCGAAAAATCCCTCGTAGCATCAAAACATCTGGCAATAAACGAGGCTGGCGAATCATGGCCTTTACAGACCTTGAAAAGAGATCTGCGATCTCGAACGACAACGGCGGCTCCGCTGTTCCATATGACGCTTTGGAAAACCGAATTGGTTTTCATCTTATTAACCACTCGAAGTTGAGATTGTCTATGATCGAGTGTGCGTAGGTAAGTGCATAAGTTCAACTAAGTGTATAGTTGCATAAGCTGAAATCGCACTGTTCAAGATGTGTATGGCAACTTGAGAGGGGAAATTACTGTAGTTCCCCTTATTTTCTCTTGAAATGCCATATTTCTCTCTTGTAAAAGGTATGCACTTATCTTAGTTTACATTGTAGTTGTTGCCATAACACTCAATAGTGTTCTTTTGTATTTTTACTTTGATGTAACAGCAAATTACCAAGAGTTCTTATGGTAATGTTAAGTAATTGCACCATGATGAGCTTGCATGTGGTTGCAATGCCACCAACCGAAGGCTAAGATGTGCGATATTCTTCCATAACTTATGAATATGTCGGTTCTTGAGGTAAATTCGTAACAGTTAAGTTAGGCATGAGTACAGTATAGCCTAGGCTAAGGACTGCATGCTGTTTGGCACAACATTGCTGTCCTAAATGAACTTTTCATATTACAGGGAACCAGTATAGGAATAAATTTAAGAACCACTATAAGAACCTGTTTAGGAACCAGTTCTAAAAATTATGGAAGGAACTTTAGGAATAAGTTGTTTACACCATGTATCCTCCTACTAAGAAGCATTACACAAACCACGGGAGTCAGCATTCCCTTCAACCCTAACCAAAAATGAAGAGTCGTCCGTCTCTGATGTCAAGTACCACTTCAAGCTAAGAGTAGGCCTAGGTTTATTTACCTAGGCTGATGTGTCACACTTGTATTAGCCTGTGCCCAGGACTGAATTGTTATGTATAGGCTAGTCTGAGTCAATTGTTATAAAATGAATGGTAGCCTCCGGATGTAAGTAAGAACAATTGACATATCAAGCCACAAGTAATAACAACATTATTATTAAACAATTATTACATATGGTGACAGCGGTGCAGGATTTATTTATCTGTTGTAGATTCATATATCCACCCCAACGTCCTAATGTTGGCCGTGAAGCCATTAGGTCTGTATTTGTTTTCAGGTATGATAGCCTAACCTACAGTGATTAGGCCTATGTCACCCAAGCCTAAGGTACTATTAGCCTGTTGTATTGTAGCTTATGTTGATTTTTTGACCTGTATTCCTTTTATAACATAGCCTACAAATTGGAGGGTGATATAGAGAGAGAAGGTTTCTATGATAATTTGTTGTCTGCCATGGATACTCAGAGCTCTCAAATGCAACAATTGTGTGATCAGCTTATTGGCATGAAAAGGGAAATGGCTAGTTTATCAAAATCTACACCTGTTACTTCCACACCATTCAGTTCTAACAGAGCTAATAGTTCAAACATTAACCCATTTATTACCATAGACAAGCAGACAAATCAATGACACCACATAATAACCCAATTTCAGTACTGACACACAATTTATCTAATAATACCTTGCTAGTCATGTCCAGTAATCCATTCCAGCAGGGCAATAACGCAGTCAATAACCTTTATTCCAGCTTTTCGATAATCATTCTAAGGATTTATCTTTAAACCTAAGGAGGTTTTGATGTTGTAGTTATCAGAATTACAAGGTGTTAGGACTGATAACAGACTTGCTAGCTTTTTAGTCAAGTAGAGTTCTGTGTTTCTGCAGATGTTGATAGAATCCAAGTAGCACTTACCAGAGTGGAACAAGAAATTGCAACCTTATTAACTGCTGAAATGGGTAAAAGGGGAAATTACATATCTTTGAGTCAATTTAAGGACATAATGAATCACCACTTTGCTTGTCCAGCTAATATTACGCAGGCTTGGCAGGAAATTGAGATTGAGCGTTACAGTATAGATGAAATCCCTAGAGCATTTGTTAACAGAATGAAATGTAAATTGTTTGCTTTTGAAATGAAATTTCCTAAGGATTCCCTTCCCAAAGCTGACAGCTTTGTGAAAAAGAAGTTGTATAGAGGATTTAGCAGTACATCCCAAGAAAAGCTCAAGGATTTCCTTGGTGACAGGATACCCTTAAAGAGATCCACTGAATTTGTTGAGTATGAGTATCATCTAGCTGCAATAAGTGGAGATGTTACCCAATGTAGAGTTCTTTCCTGTTAATACCCCAATTCTAACCACAGCCTGTGGTGTAAATAGTAATGCACCCCACCACAACAACTGTAGCAAGATTCGAGGAAGCAAATTAGGCAGATTTGTCTAACAAATTAAAGAAGTTCGGTAAGAATAAAGAAAGTAATCAGCATTGTTACGCCGTAAGGTCATGAGATCAAACCTTCTGGAATGTTCATGTAACCTCCAAAAGGTGCTCGTTTTGATTGTCACAAACCAAATTGTAAGAGGTTCAGCAAAGTGTCCAGAATCTGTTAAGAATAAAATGACTAAAACTTTAAGAGTCTGGTCTCCTTCTATCAATTTGGTGGTAAATAATGCAATGTTTTGTGCCTTAATTGATACTGGTAGCGAAGTATGTGTAGCACAGAAGAAGCTCAGAGAAAATTAGGTTTACATTGTACATAGTCAAATGAGAAATATGCCACACCTTAATGGAGTTACTCAACATGATCTCCCTGTTCTTGGTGCAGTGTATTGGATGTTCACATTGGTTCCAGGGTAGTTACCCATTTGTTTTCTGTTGTGCCTGATGGTTGTCTGGACACAGACTTATTGTTAGGAGCCGATTTGATTAGTTCTGCACCAGTGACATGGGATGATGCACATAAAATCAGTATTTTAGATAGATTTATTTATCCAGTAAGATATCTGAAACCTAGACCTTCTAATAAAAGGGTCAGACAGGTTAAAGTACTTTAACTTAATGAACCTCATAAAGCTTAGATTAGACTTGAAAAGAAACTGGTTCTACTCTCAGTATACAGCTAGTGCTTACCCTTACCTGTAGATGAACTCCTAATGTTATTGATAGAATTTGTGACTGAAATTAAGGAGTGTCAAACTCAATCTGCACAGCCTTAAAGTTAATGGTACTCAGGAAGTGTTTTTGCCACTTGTCAATAATACTAAAACCAGGATGACAATGAAGGTTGGAACTTTATTAGGGTGTTACAGGACAATCAGTGAAGAAGACATTAGTCAACCAGTTCCAAAATGCAGGAAAACTAGAATTATAACAGATTAGTTCCTCCAGGTGTTGATGTTATCGAGTTAGGCAATACTAGAGAAGAAAGCTTAAGTATTTGCTTTTCTCAGCAAGATAATTCCATCTTACTGCTGATCTACAGCAGAATTAAGACATGTTGGTTGCAAATCACTCATGCCTATTCTTGAAGAAAAGAATTAGGAAGCTAAAGATGTCAAAGCTCTGTATTGCTGTAAATGATCCACAGCCAGTTAGGTCTCCCCATATATCCATACTCCTGAAAGCCAAAACCCCTTCCTTATTTCCACTACATTAGAAGATAGTGGGAGAAAGAGAATAAGAACCCTCAAGTGCGGCATGGCTAAACCCTATTAATTTGGAAAGAAAACATGATCATGCTCAAAGAATGTGCCTTGATTACTGTAAAGTCAACACACTCCAGGCTGATATTCACCCTTTACCTAGATTAGAAGAAATGGTAGAAACAGCTGCAGGAAACCATTATTATGCCTCAGATGAGTGTTCTATATTATCAAGTGGAATTAGACGAAGAGAGTAGAGATTTAACAACTTTAGTGATGAGTTTCACTGTACAGATTCAAGCACCTTCCTTTGGAATTAAGCTGCGTTCCAGCTATATTTTTCACGTATCCTGTCCAATATCTGGCCCTTGGCATATTGCTGTTTGGGCTCCCAGTTTTCAGTCTTGCTGAAAAGATTAGGAGCAACTATTCAAACTTTTCAGTGAAAGAGGAGTGAAGTTAGATCTAAAGAAATTTCTGATAGGCCAAAAGCTAATCGAATTATTAGGTCACATAATTTCAAAAGATGGTTGTAGACCATGTCCAGACAATATCAGTGCCATCAAAAAATGAAACCCCTATTAATACATATGAAACTAGAGATTTCTAGGAGGTATGGGTTTTACAGGAGGCACATTAAGGATTATGCTAAAATTGCTGTTCCCTTGACTGATCTCTTAAAAGAGAAAGAACCCTTTTTGTGTACAAAAGATTGTCAGTCCAGTTTTGAACAGATGAAGCAAGCATTAATAACTGCTCCAGTACTAGTAAAGGCTCAGATGACTAAACCTTTGTATTATTCATCATGCTAGTTTAGATCATGTAGGTGCTGTTTGGATGTAGAGACAAGATCACTGCTAAAAACTCATTAAATATTTCTCCAAGAACAGCGTCACAAGTATCACTTCACAGAAACACTTGCTATTGTCTTAGCACGTCATAGATTTCCATCATTTCCTTTGGGGTGTTCCATTTACCATTCACACAGATCATCAGCCTCTAGTTTCGGTATTCAAGAGAAAGACAAAGTCACTCTATAATGAGCAGATGTAATTGATGCAGGATTACCATTTCGTGTAGAGAGCAGGCCATGTAAAAATAATCAGGTGGCAGATCAACTAAGTAGAGCAGTCAGAGCAGTCTTTCATCAGAGTAGGGACAATTATCTTGGTCTGAGCAAAGATGAGTTCAAAGAAAAACAGTTACAGGAACCAAGGTGGGCTGAACTAATAACTTTTCTAGAAGGTGGTAAATTACTGCATAAAAAGTTTCTTAGAGCTTTGATTAATCAGTTCCTGTTGCATGAAGGATTGTTGTATCTAAGCGCAGATAAAGTTAATAACTCAATTCAGTTGATATTAGTAGTTCCTAAGGATTTAACAAAGGTAGCTTTGAAGTTTGTTCATGATTCAGCATCAGGTCACCTAGGTATATGCAAAACAACTGGTGCTATTGAAAACCTGTTCTATTGGCCTTCATTGCGAACTGATGTTACCAATTATGTAAGTGAATATGCTATTTGCCAAAAACATAAAGCCAGTAGTTCATTACAACAAGAGTTCCAAGAATTGCCTCCTGTAACTAAGCCTTTAGAGCAAATCAGTCTTGAAATTAACTGATATGTTATCTGGTGCAAATGGTTATAGATATGTATTGACTGTTATTGATCATTACAGCAGGTATGTGAAGTTCTATCCATTACGAAGTAAGTTTACAGAGGAAGTAAGCAAGAACTTTTGTTCATCTGAGTGACTTTGTGTACCTGTAGAAAGTCATTCTTGATAATGGTGCTGAATTGACCAAATCAATTCAGACAATTATGTCAAGAACATAAGATAACACTGAAAGTTATATTATGTAAGTGAATGGATACATAAACCATGAAACAGTACTAAATGTAATGTAGAGTGACATCCTTATCAATGGCCTCCAAGCACTTGGGTGAAACACAGCATGTGCTCAATTCTTCAGTTCATACCACTCTTGTGAAACAACCTCATTTTGTAATTTTCTCTCGCAGAGCACCTAGTGTGTTACCTACAATTGTTGATGATGTAGAAGACTCTACCATTGTGAAGGCTCATTAAATAAATCAGAAACTTATAGAGAGATGGCCAACAAGTATCGTGCAATAGCCAATCAAAAGGGGGAAAATGAGAAAGTGGATGAAAACTCTCTTGCGTTGGTTAAAATGAAGATGTGATTCCTAGCACTAGAAAGAAACTAAACCCCAGGTGGTGTAGTCCACATGTAGTAACCAAGGTGTTTAGAGATGGTGCAGAATATGAGTTGAAAAACGTGTTTGACCAAACCACAATTGAACGTGCTGCTGACAAGGTGAAACCCTTTATTAGAAAAGGACAGTGGTTAGTAAAAATGCAGGAAATGGACGATATCACTCCTGATGTAGTGAATGAAAGAGTACAAACCAGAGGTGCTAGTAATATTGTTCCTCCCTCTAGGTTAATTGAAGAAATTTGAGATCATTGTATTTTTTTTTATACTGCATTGTGCATTTTTGTATTTTCTGTGAAGAATATTTTTGTATTTGCATGCTTCAGACAATTTGATATATTTATATATATATATATATATATATATATATATATATATATATATATATATATATATATATATATATATATATATATATATATATATCAATTTCCATGCAATCTTAGAGATTGTAATTATAAATTTATATCTATAACATTATTTTATCTTTTAGCATTGTGGACTTGTAATCACTTGGAGTTTTGTATAGTGAGTAAACTATCTAAGCTACTACACTTATTGAAATATCGATATGTGGCCGATGTGTTAGTCATTTGGATGCTTTTTAAGAGGTATATTATCTACAAATGCTGAAAGTTTTTCCGCTTGTGGTTTTTGAGTGCATGAGCCTGAATGACAATGTAAGTGGTGTTTGAGAAAAATGATCATAAGTGATTGTGCCCTTAATGAGGAGTGACTAGGTCTTAATTGAATTTAAGATCACTGGTTAGGTAGAAATGTGCCTTAAGGGTGGCGTCCCACAACTTGCTCTGTATGTCTTTTAGCTGACCTTATTACTGATTAAATGTTGCAGATTATATCCCTGGTTGAGAGATAGGAGGTATTTACCGTTTGCAAGATCTGTATTATTATTTTCAGATTTATAGTCTACCCTAAATATTGTAATTTAAGGGATTGGTTGTCCTTGATAAATGAAAACCAATTTCTGCAGGGGCAAAGTGATATAATGATGGAAATCCTTCTTTTAAATTAATGACAATTATCTTCATCAATGGTGTACTGGAAAAACGAATTATTTTTCATCTTATCAAGACGTTAAATTAACCACTCGAGTTGAGTTGTCTATGATCGAGTGTGTACGTAAGTGCATAAGTTCAAGTAAGTGCGTAGTTGTGTAAGCTCAAATCGCACTGTTCAAGACGTGTACGACGACTTGAGAGGGGAAAGGAATGTAGCTCCCATTATTTTCATTTGAAATGCCATATTTCTCCCTTATAAAAGGTATGAACTTATCTTAGTTTATATTGTAGTTGTTGCCCATAACACTCAACATTGTTCTTTTGTATTTTTACCTTGATGTAGCAGCAAATTACCCAGAGTTGTTATGGGAATGCTACGTAATTGCACCATGATGAGCTTGCATGTGGTTGCAATGCCACCAACCGTAGGATAAGATGTGCAATATTTTTCTATAACTTTATGAATATGTCAAATCTTTAGTTAAATTCCACCTGTTACGCATGTAAAGCCAGGCTAACTGTGTAATGTAACAGTTTAAGTTAGGCATGAGTACAGTATAGCCTAGGCTAAGGACTGCATGCTGTTTGACACAAGATTGCTGTCCTAAATGAACTTTTTGTATTACATGGAACCAGTATAGGAATAAGTATAAGAACCAGTATAAGAACCACTATAAGAATCTGTTTAGGAACCAGTTCTAAAAATTATGGAAGGAATCCACTACGGAATAAGTTGTTTACACCATGTATCCTCCTACTAAGAAGCATTAAAGAAACCGCGGGAGTCAGCTTCCCTCAACCCTAACCAAAAATGAAGATTCGTCCGTCTCTGACGTCAAGTACCAGTTCAAGCTAAGAGTAGGCCTGGGTTTATTTACCTAGGCTGATGTGTCACACTTGTATGAGCCTATGCCCAGGACAGAATTTTTATGTATAGGCTAGTCTGAGTTAATTGTTCTAAAAAAATGGTAGCCTCCAAACGTAAACCACAGTCTTCCTTGCTCATTCTTTCCATTCTACAAAGGAAAGTTAAAGTCCTGGATAGAGACATAGTCCAGTCTTTGTGATTTCTACATATATCATCCAATTTGTCAATTATTATGTCAAACTCTTTAGTATTTGGGGATCTGCATATTACGATGTTCACTAATTTTTCAGATTCAAATTCTACCGCTATTAATTTACATTCTGTGTTACTATATTTCTCACAGATTTTTCCTTGATTGACGTCTCTCCTATATATCGTGGTTCCCCTTGATTCCTATTTTTCATCTGATCTATAAGTTTGGAACCCTTTATCTTGATCATCATTACTAGCCCTGGGAATACCAAGTTTCACTTATATTCATTATTTCTATTTTTTTCATTTTGGGTTAGTTCTTCTAAGAACTTTATCTTTCTTTTTGAGTTACTCGAAACTAAACCCTGCGCATTCATCACTATGATGGTTTGCATGTTATCTTCATTATCCAATATGGGTAATAATAAGGATTTTTCCATGTCTCTTTCCTGTTCTGATATGTTGTTCGTTTCTTTATTTCCAGAAATTCGTATGTTAAAAAATCCAACTTTTCCATTATATTTGATCTTCCATCTTCATATTTATTCATTTTGTGTATATACCTGCATTTATCTCCATATCCCCTAGCATCATAGATACATTGCTTGTTCCTTGTACTATATCTAGGTGCTGACGCTTCATGTCGTGGTGCTGACATGTTGTTGGCTTGCTTTTTTAAACATCTGACTTACTTCCGGTAGTTATATATAGCTTAAGTCCCTGACGCTACGGGCAGAATTTCAAAACTCGCTGGTAATCGATGGGTAGTCAGGTGTACCATAATTAGTGCGCTCTCTACCCAGGTACCTTGAACCATTCCAACTGTTCCTCAGATCTTCCCTGCCGCCATACCGGTTGCATCGTTAAGAATTTCACTCGTTTGGCCCTTGTTTTTTCACAGAGTTTTGGTGAAGTACACTTGGCTTTTGCTTTCGCTTGTTTTTTGGATTTGCTTTGGATTTTCTGGATTTGTTAGATATTGTTGATTTTGACTGCTCGCTTTGGATTTTCTACGATTTTTTCACTTTCCAAGATGTCTGACTCGCTTCTGAGTGTGAGGAATGTAAGAAACCCGGCTTCAAGTTAAAGCTATGTTGATCCCCACTTATTTGTGTAAATGCAGAGGTAAAAATTGCAGTTAAAGGACAGATGTGGATAAATGTTTTGGTTTATCAGAAAGAGAGTGATGGATTACTACTCGATATTTTTCTAAGCTTGAAAGGATAGGGATCAGAAGAGCCGAGAAAATCTCTCGCTCTTTCTAGAGATAGTCAAATCTGAAGATTCTCCTCATATCAATCCTATTCATTCCCCAGTAGTGGTAGTCCCAGAACCCCACTGATACTGATAAGGAACCAACCTTGAAGCGATATGATGACGGCTATCTAAACTCCTTGACAAAAGGTAGAATCCTGCAAGAGACAGAGGATTTATGGTCGAATGTGAGAGATCTGAAACATTCAAGTGTTAATGAGAAAAATAAGAGTGCAAGTGTTGTGGAGGGTGCGGTTGCTCGGTCCTGTCGTGCTCCTAGTCCTAGACCTCTTCCAAGCTCACCAACCCCTGTGAGAAGGAATGTCGACAGACGAAGGGAGGCGAGAGGCTTTAGCTACCGAGCAGTCGTCCCCTCGAGCGTACCTGTTGACGCTTCCCAGGACGCTCACCCTCGCCATAGGAAAGGCGAGGTTAAAGTGTTTTCGTCCTCGTCGGAAGACGCTGTTACTAGACGGGACTGGCGTCATACGACGTATCGAGACCCCTCAAAAGGAAACTTCCTTCGGTGGAGCGGCGTCGGGATTTGACACTTCCTACTCCGGGATGTAGCTTCTGAGCAGTCCAGAGCGTTCCCCTCTTAGTTCGGACAATTGCTCTCCAGTGAAAAGCAGACGTATGTTGTCGCACGGGCGGCCGTCTGCTTCCGCTGATGACGAAATGAGACCGGAAGCGTCCCCGAAACTTCATTTCCAACGTCTCATCGATGAAAATGAATTAGTAGTTGATATTGCAGCCCCCATGTCGATCCCCAGCAACAGGTAGCTCCGCAAATCAGTCTAATTCAGGACATGCAACAGAAACTCTTCCCCGATGCAAGTCTTTCAGCCTGCAGAAAAGATGGATGCAGACTTTTGTCCACTCGATGGCTGTACGTCGCTCCCTGAGGAAACTTTTGACCGATGTCGCACAGGCGCCAGCTCGCGACTTCAGGTGCGGCGTGGACCAGCTAACGGGAAAAATGTTTCGGCTTATTCAAGAAACTCAATCATTTTACGTCAGCCTGGAGGAAGTGACAGATGTCGCACAGGCGGCCAGTTCTCAAGCGACCTTAAGGTTGGACGGAACAATGATTGTCAGAAGTCTGGACGCCAGGACGCCCGAGTAGCTCAAGGGGATGGACGCCAGGACGCCAGGCGTCAAGAGCTTGGACGCCAGGACGCCAGACGTCAAGAATCTGGACGCCAGGACGCCAGGCGTCACGAAGTTGGACACCAGGACGCCAGGCATCAAGAATCTGAACGCCAAGACGCCAGGCGTCAGGAGGCTGGACGCCATACTTTATCACTAAAAGAAGATGGACGCCAAGACACCAGACGTCACGAGACTGGACACCAGGACGCCGAGCGTCAAGGTGATACTTTGAAAGACGTCGCTTCTTTGGTTTTTGGTCAATCAGAAGAAGAGATTGATGATATCCCTCAGTCTCCTGTGGATCATATCGAAGAAGTTTCGGAAGAAGATAGTAAAGGCCATCAACTTTCATCAGACTTCAAAAAACTTATGAAACTTTTTGCGGAAGTTTTCCCTGAAAACTTTATTCGACGGCCCCTCGTTTCACCTTCAGAATTTACTCTGGGAAGGCGCCTAAGGAGTCAGCTTTATGAAGATGGCTTTGTCCCGCTCGGCCCAAGCAGAGCTCTAAAATGATGAATGAATGGATGCTTTCTAAAGAAAGAACAAGGAAAGACAGCCTTTGCTTTTCCTCCAGCCAAACTAGCTTCAAGATCGAGCGTTTGGTATCAAACGGGAGAATCGTTCGCCTTGGAATACCTGCCTCTTCCCGAGGAGACTTCTCGAATCTTGTTGATTCATCTCGCCGAGTGGCCATGGGGAGAACGAAGTTTTGTTGGTCAACATCAGAGTTGGACCACTTCCTCAAAGGAATTTTTAGGCCTTCTGAGGTCTTTAACTTTCTGACTGGACCCCGGGAGCGTTAGGGAAGAAAGATGGGGATTATTCCAGCACGACCGACAAAGAAGAATTTGTACATCTTATGTCGTGTATGGATAAAGGAATCAGAGATAGTGCTAGCACCATGGCGCTTTTCAGCAGGAATCTTGAAGAAAAGGGGCCCATCTTTGCTCTTTCCAGCTAATGGGTCACATCCAGTCAAAAAGTGGAACTAATTTACGCCCTTTTTCCTCTCACCTCTTCCCTCAAGACTTGGTTAAAGAGGTTTCTACATCCTTAGCTCAGAAAACCACACAAGACCTTATATCGAAGACAGCAAGGAAAGTCTTACCAACGACTTTCATGACTAAAAAGAGTAAGGCTGAGGCTTCTGTGTTTCAGGGATCTCAGCCCTTTCGTGGTCGGCCCTCAGGTAGAGGTTCCTCGAGGGCGGGTAGAAGATCTGCAGCAAGGAGCAAGCTCTAGACAGGGAAGAAACAGGACTTGACGTTCTCCCCTTCAGGCAGCGGTAGGAAAGCAGCTGTTCAACTTGGCAGGTATGGAAGAAAAGAGGAGCGGATCCTTGGTCCATTCAACTACTCAAGGATGGATACAAAATCCCTTTCCTAAGAAAGCCCCCGTTGGCAGACAAACCAATAGATCTGTCTCCCAGATACAGAGACGAGTCCAAGGCACAGGCGATTCAACAGCAAGTTTCTTTATTATTGCAGAAGAACGCAATAGAGAAAATACAAAATCTGGATTCGCCAGGATTTTACAATCGCTTTTCCTGGTTCCAAGAGCTCGGGGGTTGAGACCAGTACTCGATGAGTGCCCCTTAACGCTTTTGTACAAAAGACGAAGTTTACCATGGAAACAACAAAATCAGTGTTAGCAGTCAGACAACACGACTGGATGGTTTCCTTGGACCTTCAGGATGCATATCTCCACATTCCTATCCACCCGGGCTCCAAGAAATACCTGAGATTCGTCTTCAAGGAAGAGGTATTCCAGTTTCGGGCTCTTTGCTTCGGCCTAAGCACGGCGCACCAAATATTCACCAGACTGATGTCGAATGTAGCGGGAATGCTGCACACGAGAGGCATCAGGGCCTCTCTGTATCTGGACGACTGGCTTCAGAGCTCCTTCCTTCAATCGCTGTCTGGAGGATCTTTCTAAACGACAGTCTGTTTATTTGTAGAGGAACTAGGACTTCTGGGTAAACAGGCAGAAGTCACATCTGGTCCCATCTCAAGAGATCCTGTATCTAGGATGAGGATTCAGTCTCGATTTTTGGTTTCGTCACCATCATGATGGAACAGACCTTGGTAAAATTAAAGGACTTTCTGGGGAAACGGATGTGCTCGGCGAGGGAATGGATGAGCCTGCTAGGGACCCTTTCCTCGCTAGAACAGTTTGTTTCCTTAGGAAGACTAAACCTTCGCCCACTCCAATTCCACCTCAATCGGTATTGGAGCAGAGAAGACGGGCTAGAGAAAGAGTGTATCCCCATTTCAGAGGCGATGAAACAATGCCTTCAGTGGTGGAACGACCTAAACATCAGGAGGGCCTTTCATTAAAAACAGAAGAACCTGAGACCTATGTTAAGTTCTCCGACGCGTCGGACTCGGGGTGGGGAGCAACATTGGGAAAGTTGGAAGTATCAGGATTCTGGACCAGAGAGCAAGAGAAGCTCCACATAAATCAAAAGGAGCTGACTGCAATATTTTTAGCCCTCAAAGAGTTACAACACTCAGTCCAAGACAAGGTCGTACAGGTCAACTCCGACAACACGACGGCGTTGGCCTACATCAACAAGCAAGGCGGAACCCACTCCAGGTCACTGTAATGAAACGTTGAGGCAACTCCTTATCTGGGCCAAAGAGAAAAGTGTGACTTTTGTTGACACGTTTCATTCAGGGGAGAATGTGAGGGCAGACAGTCTGAGCAGGAAAGGTCAAGTCCTGGCAACAGAATGGACTCTTCTCACCTGCATGTGTCTGCAGAGAATTGTGGCGGATTTGGGGTCGTCCATGCATAGACCTCTTCGCCACAGCTCAAGCGAAGAGGATGGAGACGTACTGCTCTCCTGTGCCAGACCCCAAGGCAACGCACATAGATGCGTTCCTTTTAAATTGGTCCAACCTGGACGTTTACGCTTTTCCCCCCTTCAAGATCATAAACAGAGTCATTCAGAAGTTCGTGTCCCACGAGAGCACCAGGATGACTCTAGTGGTCCCCTTTTGGCCAACAAGAGAATGGTTCATAGAGGTGCGGGAATGATGGTGATTAATGCCGAACCAGAAGTCTGCCTCAAGGCCAGATCTACTCAACAAACCCCACTTGGAAAGGGGTATCACCAAAACCTCCGAGCTCACAGCTAACTGCTTCAGACTATCGAAAACAAGAGCCAGGCTTTCGGCGAGTGCCAGAGTTATCGCAAGAGCTAGAGGTCATCTACCATCAGGGTATATACTGATCCAAGTGATATTTTTTAGAGGTTGGTTTAAAACAACCCGTGTCCTCTTCCAGTACCTCTGTGACCCAGATAATGGATTTTCTTTCTTTACCTTAAGAGTGAGACGTAACTTTTTCAGTCTCACTATTAAGGGATACAGGAGCATGTTGGCAGGCTGTCTTCAGACACACAGAAACTTGATTTGTCTGCTAATAAGGACCCCAAGACCTTCTCAGATTTGGCTCGAGACTACCAGTTATAGTGTCAGATCTCACCAGCGTGGAACCCAGACGTGGTCCTAAAGTTCCTCATGTCCGATAGAATTGGAACCTTTGCAAGAGATTTCTGCTTAAAGATCTCACAATGAAGACTTATTTCCTTTGGTTTGCTTACTTATTGTGCCAAAAGAGTCAGTGAAGTACATGCCTTCAATAAAACCGTCGGTTTTAGAACGGCAAAGCTATCTGCTCTCTACAACTGGGGTTTTAGCTAAGAATGAACGTCCTTCACAACCATACCAAGGCCTGAGATTATGAATCTGGCAGAGATCGCAGGTGAGGAGTTAGAGAGAGTCCTCTGTCCGGTAAGAGCTCTGAGAGCGTACCTGCAAAGGACGAAGAATTTACGAGGCAAGTCAGAGGCGCTTTGGTGTTCAGTTAAGAAGCCCTCTGACCACCGTCAACCAAAAGAACGCGATCCTTTTCATTAGACAGTTGATAAGGGAAGCGCATCTAGAATGCAATGAGCGGATCTTTAAGCTTTAAAGGTTAAACCTATGAGGTCAGAGCGGCGGGTAACTCTCAGGCCTTTAGACAGAATAGGTCCCTACAAAGTATCATGGACTTCTACCTTCTGGAGAAGCAAGTCAGTGTTTGCCTCACATCACTTGGAAGCAAGTACGCTAGGACACCACCAGAAACGTCCCTCAGCAACCTAGAGAGAATGCAGACTGATGTTGCCGTCACACACCTTCATGCCTACACCTTTTGGAGGATCCACAACCTTCGTGGATCATTTATGGAAGGAGTTATGCAGGGGGTTGACACATGTGAGATGGTGTTCAGTTCATCACCGAGGATCTCTATAAAGTATGTGCATAACTAGTTCAGGCCTGTTGAATTGTGGGTCGTATTGGAGGTTACAACGTAGCTGCCATTACAATGTGTGAGGAAATGTGGTCTACACTGAAGTATTCCTGGAGCACATACTAGTGTTGATATGTGTTGCCGAAGATTTATTTACAGCTGTTTCATTCAAAACGGTGGCGGATGTGTTTCTTTTTTAACTATGATAGACCTTGCTGCCCAAGGAAAAGCAGCCTACACGATTTTGTATTGTTATGATTTATGGGCCGGCACTGTATAAGTACAAGTGAGCCTGGGGTCGCCCAGTGATAAGCAGGCCGAACTTTATTTCAAATATACATAAGTATGCAACCAGTGTTATGAATAATGGCTATTCAGATTTCTCACAGGTGTTGTGAACATGAAGTCGGCAAATAGCTCTTCTATGCATAATCAGCCGTTTGTTCTTCTGTTCAGAAACTGAGAAATTCCATTCGCCTGCAATCATGAGTGGGGTCAGCATATAGTGACCGATGACCCGACAGGTTTAGTTCAAGTGCATAGCGTCAGAGTCGGACTCATTGAACTTTAGGTCTGTTCACTGTTAGAACTTTGTTCTTTTTTTATTATCTTTAGTTTACCCTATTTTGTTATTTATTTTAGTATCCCCATCAAGGTTTTAAGTTTTCTTCCTCCACGTTATTTTGAGTTACTATTCCTGTTTTTGATCCTAGGCCTGTTTTTTCTCTGAGTCCTGTTTTTGGTTTCCTTGGAGAATTTCGAGGTGTATTCGGAAGTTCCAGTGCCCTAATTGAGCAGTCTAGTTCTGGATTCGCTGTACTCTCGCAGTGATGGCCAACTGCAACGTTGCTGCCTCACTTTACTGTAGTCTTGGGCCAGTATCTGCCTGGGGGACCTCACTGTGAGCAGTTATAAGTCCTTTACTTAAGTTTGGTGACGTTGAAGAGACGTGGACCTTTCGTGTGGAGGTCGGGCCTTTAGTCTGCAGGCTTTAAAGTATAGTGGGAATACCTTCCGCTTCTTTGACTCTCACATTAGGCCTTTGAATTGTTGTGGGGCCCCCTGCCTTGCCTTACTCCGTTACGTCCCATTGGATTAACAAGCAGTTCCTCATATAAGGATTTTTGTGGAGCTTTAAACTCTTAGTGGCCACTTTGTATGTGTTAGGGCATCTTAGTTTTGTTAATTGTTAGGCTTCATTCTGGCCGTTATTTTCTCCCTACTTCTGGGACCCCCTTATTTTTGAGAATGTATGTTTTTGGTTTCTATAATTAAGAGAGTGGGTGTTTTGCTGAAATTATTATTGTATTCAAAGTTATTGTGTGAATGTTATTCATATATTGATGTAATTGTAGTGGTTCTGGCAATCATTTCTATCTTTGTGTTTGTAAATATATTATAATATTTTTATTCTGGTATTTGTATCCCTCTCTGTTAATATTTGCACACTGTTATCTCACTTATCGTGACTATAACTATGAAGAACACCTGTTGAAGTTAACTATTTTTCTGGATAGTCTGGTATGTGCACGATAGCCCTTAGAGAAGGGTCTGACATCACGTAGATGTGACATGAAGCGTACATGCATATGTTTGTACATGTGTGAATGTGTGTCACGACAGGCTTTGTGCAAAGGATCGAATTAGCATTGTGGTGTGTGGTGCAAGCCCAGAAGTTGCAGTGTCTGACTCATGGGAAAACAAAGTTTTCCCAAATTGAGAGTAAGTAGGACTTTGCAACAGTTTCTCATTATCGTGAACTTTGAAGTGGAATTAACTTTTTCTATTTTACTATTTTACTTTGTCTCCCGTTCCTAACTAGTTTATGTAATCTGTTACCATTATTTTATGTGACCTTGATTACCATTTTTATTATTGTTTTTTATAAACATGTCTGTTTATTTATATGGGGTATTTTTTCCCCTTCCTCAGTGATGTTTTCTGTGTGGACATTTGTTGAGGGATAAAATGCTCCAAGTGTTAAGCATTTGAATTGGTGCGTAGGTAGTCATGTGGCTAAAGGAGACTAAGACTTTTAAAGACTTTATGTCATAATCTTGTACTGCTGAAAAGGACATAGTGACGATGGTTGGAAAAGAATTTTTGACTTACGTTTTCTATTGGGTTTCCTGTTCTCCTTTGGGTTCTCATTTTCTTATTTGTTGAAGTTAAGGTTCATCTCCCATCTTTTTAATTGGTCAGTATCATGTTAAGTTTTAAGAATAAATTCTGTTTTTGTAACTCAGGATTTTTTATTAGATGCCTCGGTTAAGAATATGGTAGGATAGAGCGAGAGAGAAAGAGAGAGAAAAAGAGAGAGAGGCTGTCAGAGAGAGAGAGAGAGAAAGAGGTGAGGGTAAATGTTTCCTTTTTAAGTTGACTTTGAGTTGCAGATTGCAGTTTTTTTGTAAGTGTTCGCTCTCAGGAAGGGTAACACATGCCTAAACACACACACACACGCACACACACACACACACACACACACATATATATATATATATATATATATATATATATATATATATATATATATATATATATATATATATATATATATATATATATATATATATGTATATATGTATATACATATATATGTATGTATATATATATATATATATATATATATATATATATATATATATATATATATACTGTATATATAACATGATAAAATCCACGAAGGAAAGGTTAACACTAGAGCGCTGCGAGGCATTTCGAATGTCTGTCTTCCTTTACTTAGCAGACTGAAGAAAGATAATAAAATTAAGTTTACAAAGAAAGCTCATATAAATGACGACGGGGATTACAAAGGAAAAAATGCGTACCTGGAATCCAACATAATTGAAGAATTAGTAGAACTGCCAAAACAGGGTTAAGTATTTCACTAAATTCTTTGAATGGGTGATGGTCATATCTTAAACGGCGTGGTAGCAAGGATTTGGGGAGCGCTTGTTCAGACAGGCACTTCTTCAGGAACTTGAGTGGAATTCTGGTCGAATGCGCAGCCGAATGAGACTTGGAGAAGGTAGTGACTAAGCTTCTCAAAAGAGGAAAGAAGGATAGCGAAAGTAAACGCGGCCCTCATTATGTATAACTGAATCACGAAAACATGGAACGTGATGAATATATAAATAAAGATGAAATCCACTAAGGAAAGAGAAACACTGGAGTGCTGCGAGGCCTTTCGACTGTCTGTCGTCCTTCGTGGATTTTGTCTTTATTTATATATATTCATAACGTTCCATATTTTCGTGATTCGGTTACACACACGCACACACAACATACAGTATATATATATATATATATATATATATATATATATATATATATATATATATATATATATATATATATATATATATATATATACACACAGAGTATATGAATGTATATGTATATATACGAATATTGCTGCTGAATCGGCAACGCGTAAGCCCTTATGGCTAGAAATACCAGGCCCTGTATACCAGATCTATGGGCTTACAAGTGATAGGAGAGTTGTTGACTATTAAATGACGCACCTTTCAGGGAGGGTCTTGATGAATCCCAAGGAAGATCACATGCAGATGGAGAGAGCTGTTCCCCTTCTTAATCTGGAGAATTCAATTTCTCCCCACTGAGTTTCGAAAATTTAAGCTGGCTAAGCCATCTCTTAATTTCCTTGTGCTCGCCGGACCCGTACCCTAAGGCGATGCCTCTAGCAATGACCCAGACTGCAAAAACACAGAGGCCACGCCACGAGTTGAGTTCACAACCAAACTTTCTAGGAGAAGGTCATATCGGGGAATCTCTCTGCCCGACACCCAAGAGCCAGGGTGACTCTGGAACTCACACTTTATGCACACTGGACAGAAGTACTATTTCCCGGGCGTTGACGCAAGCTTAGATCACATCCAAAACCAGGAAGCAACGAAGGTAATGTGACTCAGTTTATTATCTCTCTCTCATATTTCATTGCTCATGGAACTTCTTGTATCGTCCACTTAAACAGTGTATCTACATACCTGTGTAATATCCTTTACATTTATTCAAGTATAACTCTTGCTTTTATTCAGTTATAGGGAGAGTATCATCTCAGTGTTATTCTTACCTGGAATCGTCTCATTCCAGGAGTGTTATCGATGCCGTTACCAGCATAGCTGTGTGCCTGTGTTCCCGATTGCCCGTAATGTCTGCCCTACTGGGGCTAATAGAATTATTGCCTAATTGGCTCAGATCCACGTGCATGTGGCCAGTATTCGTAATTGTAATGCGTTATCCAGTTCACTTAATAATTGCTGTTGTGTAATTTCCCAGCTAATCTTTAGTGAAAGTGTCCAGTTACATTGGTAATTACTTCCATGTTGTGACTGTAATTAATAAATTACTGTTAAAATACCCACCTTCACATGTCGACTCACCATTTATTTATTATTTTTGCATCTCTTTAGTTTATGGGCTTACGAGATGGGTTTTTGTAAGGCCCTGATGATTAAATCACAGTGAAATATGCAGCCACCTCCTTTGTAATCCATATATATATATATATATATATATATATATATATATATATATATATATATATATATATATATATATATATATATATATATATATATATATATATATATATATATATATATATATATATATATATATATATATAAATATATATATATATATATATATATATATATATATATATATATATGTATATATATATATATATATATGACATTTTTTATCACACCGTGATTTATATACGATCATGAAGCTACAAATATCGCTTAAATCACGGTGTGATAAAAATGTCATAAAAGAGCTGCGTGTTCCAAACGTACCAATGAACTATCATGGTCGAGGTGGGTTAATGCCGAAGCTAAGTACAATTTCCCCGCTCTCGACGGGTAAATAAAGTACACCAGACTCGGCGTTAACTTATACCTCTCTTGATAGCTCAGTGGTTAGCGTCGACTGGATTAAGCTGGATGCGCGTCTGTGTCGTGGGATCAAGACTCGGCAGTGCCCGTCCATTTATCACTTATAAATTCCCCTTCGGTGATAATTCCCCATCGGGGATATTCCCGAGGTAGCGTGGATTTGATATTAAGCGATATTTGTAGCTTCATGATCGTATATAAATCACGGTGTGATAAAAAAATGTCATAAAAAGAGCTGCGTGTTCCAAACGTACCAATGAACTATCATGGTCGAGGTGGGTTAATGCCGAAGCTAAGTGCAATTTCCCCGCTCTCGACGGGTAAGTAAAGTACACCAGACTCGGCGTTAACTTATACCTCTCTTGATAGCTCAGTGGTTAGCATCGACTGGATTCGCTGGATGCGCGTCTGTGTCGTGGGATCGAGACTCGGCAGTGCCCGTCCATTTATCACTTATAAATTCCCCTTCGGTGATAATTCCCCATCGGGGATATTCCCGTGGTAGCGTGGATTTGATATTAAGCGATATTTGTAGCTTCATGATCATATATATATATATATATATATATATATATATATATATATATATATATATATATATATATATATATATATAATACATACATACATGTACACATATACTGTATATATATATATATATATATATATATATATATATATATATATTTATATACTGTATATCTTCTTCTTTCGACCTTATTAATCCCACTGTATAGCAGGATCGGTTGTTCGAGTCAACTTTTTCCATCTATTTCTGTTCCTTATCAATATAGTCTTGCGAACCAGATAAAGGAAAAGGTGTTGTGCCGCTCAATAAACAAGACTGTGTTGATAAGGTTAATAACATTCTTGCAGACAACACCAAATTTCAATCCCATGGAGAACCAAACTTCTTGGACATTTACGAAAGAGAAGACAAAATTAACAGATTTTTGAGAAAATTAAAAAATGAGGGCTTTTTAGATGAAATTGCGTATGAGAAACTATTTGTGACATGTTCTTCTTTTAGTATTCTATATACATGGTCTCCCTAAGGTACATAAGGAAGGCGTTCCTATCAGACCCATCTTAGCAGCCTATAACAGCCCTTCTTATACAATATCAAAATACCTTGTTTCATTACTCAATGATTTCCCTTACAACCAATTTTCACTTAAAAATGATTATGAGCCCCAGAAATAAACAGTTCTACAAAATAGTGATCTGCACATGACACGCTTCGATGTAGAATCTCTTTTCACAAATGTGCCTCTGAATGAAACCATCAACATTATTTTAGACATGATTTTTTATGACGACCAAATAGTTTTTCATAGTTTTAACAGACAACTTTTTAGGACGTATCTTGAGCTTGCTGTGCAAGACTCAATGTTTGTTTTTAATGGTCAGCTCTTTTCGCAGGTCGATGTAGTTGCCATGGGCTCCCCATTGCGGTCTGTGTTCGCTAATATTTTTATGTCTTTTTTAGAAGAAACCTTTTTAACGAAGTGTCCGGATGTGTGTAAACCTGTCTATGATAGATGATATGTTGATGACACATTTGCGTCATTCAAGGAACCTTGGCATAGAGATGTTTCTGGACCATGTTAATAATCAGCATCAATATAGAAAGTTTACCATGGAAAAAGAAAGCAACAACTCGACCTTTTTTGGATGTCAATGTGAACAGAGACAATGGCGAATTTACTGCATCTGTGTATAGGAAAAAAAACATACACTGGACTTGCTGACAACTTCTATAATTCATGCTTTAAGAACTTTAAACTGAATTCCATATACACTGTGATTTATAGGGCTCTTCGTTATTCTTCGAGTTGGTCTCTTTTTTCGTAATGAGATTTAGTTTTTAGTCAAATTTTTCTTACAGAACTCCTATCCTGAAAAGTTGGTTTTTAAAGTCATTAACAGACTGCTGTCACAACACTCCTCTAATCCGACACCCTCTTATAATGTCTTAAAGAAAAATATATATGCCACAATCCCATTTATTTCTGACAACAGGTTTTCAGCCAAAGTTAAACAAATAATTGAACAGGAATTTGGCTGCCTTAAGATGCAATTAATTCCAGTCAATCCACTCAAGACTGGTGTATTCTTTAGCTGCAGACCTTCATGAGATCTAACATTATTTATAAATTCAAGTGCCCGAGATGTCGCGGTATCTATGTTGGATGATGCCGGAGGTTACTGCAGGTGAGATATTGTAACCATGTGGGAGGCAGTTTCAGAACGGGTCACAAACTGAGTAAGCCAGAATTTTCTGATATAATGAACCATACCTCCATATGTAAAATCGAAATAAATACAAAGCCTTTCTCTATTATCGGTGGAACAAGCCATTGGTGATTACCTAACTACCCTTGAGTCCTCAAACATCAAACGGCTTGTTTCGTCTTTGAACTCCAACGTTTCCGCTTCTCCTCTTTATCTAGCATAACTGAAGTCGTAGGGTGGGGTCAGGTCTTGGTCATTCGCTCTTCTCCTTCTCCTTTGAATGGTTCGTTGAGCGCTGGTTTCTTTTTTACTGTATACATTTCAAGTTATATTAATTTAAATTCTTGTAAATATATTTTTTCTCTCAACTTTATTCTTAAAATCGTTTTTTTTTTTTTTTTTTTTTGTAAATTTTAACGAACTTTGTTTGCAGATTGAAGATGCACACAGTACATGTGAGAAACGTCTCGTATGAATAAATCACTGGTTTTTATGTCTTTTGTGGACCCTGCTTCATGCCTATATATATATATATATATATATATATATATATATATATATATATATATATATATATATATATATATATATATATTATATATATATATATATATATTATATATATATATTTATATATACATATATATAGAATCTACTGGTCACTTAGTACCAGATACATATGTAATTGTAATAGCCACAATGCCCTCTTAACTTTCTCGAATTCTTCGCGCTTTTTTTGGATACGCTTGCCACTACAAAGCCTTAAGATCCAAGTGCAAGAAATATGAAGAAATTCTGATGTGCGGTAGCGGGAAACGAACCTGGGTCCGCTAATCAGAATGAGGTACCACTGTCGACCTGACCACGAGAAGGATAAAAGTTTATTGCCTCTCATTCATACATATATCTGTCGTTTTCAGATATATATATATATATATATATATATATATATATATATATATATATATATATATATATATATATATATATATATATATATATATTATATATATTAGAGCTGGAATAGACCCATTCTCACCATCATAGCCAAGTGAACAATCTATTTTTATTGCTTTTTAGGCTGAAATGTAGAATCTATTGGTCACTTTTATCAGATACATATGTAATTGTAATAGCCACAATGCCCACTTAACTTTCTCGAATTCTTTGCGCTTTTTTTTTTTTTGGATACGCTTGTCACTACAAAGCCTTAAGATCCAAGTGCAAGAAACATGAAGTCCCATTAATCCACCCCCTCCCCTTCTCTCTCCCTCTCTTATGGAGTGTAGTTTGCACACAGGTCTCATTAGTATCCCCCTCCTCTCTCTCTCTCTCTCTCTCTCTCTCTCTCTCTCTCTCTCTCTCTCTCTCTCTCTGTGTGTGTGTGTCTCTCTCTCTCTCTTCTTGTATCTCATATCGTTCGGGGGAGGAAGCAGTGCATGGTAATATAAGCATAGGAAATCAGTCGTAAAATGGCCCCACCTCTCGAAATTAGTTTCCCTCAGGCCGTGGGCCCATCTTATTTTAATGGAACAGGAACCAGGGCCGAATTTTTCAACGTAATGTTTCCCTTTTTGCTTTTAAAACCGTTATTTTAATAGTTTAGTTCTTTAATCGTAATCCTGTAAGCTCTTATTAGTAATTTGTTCGTGAACACTTATCTCTGTGTTGTAATGATTACTTTTAGAGATAGAGGCGGTATAATTCTCTTATGGAACTTTGGCGTAAATTGACCTTTTGTCTATCTAAATATCTACTATATCTATCTGTCTAACTAACTATCTATCTATCTATCGAACTATATACATAGGGTATTTAAAAATCTATGAAAGATACATGTAGGTGGCTGGAACCCTCACTTTTTTTTTTTTTTGCAATTTAACTTGATAGTAGAGAGAGAGAGAGGGAGAGAGAGAGAGAGAGACAGGCAGACAGACAGACAGACAGACAATTCCTTCGAAAATCTAAGACGCGGTTTGTATATTCACTCAGCCACATATGTCTACTGTTGTTTGTTACCTTTATTCAGTCACAAAAATTATAAACCGCATTCTGAAAAAAACATCAACGACAAAATATACTCCACGTTTAGAGACGAATATAAAAAAAAATACAAACCTTAATGACCGATAACAACAAAGAAAAATATATATACAAGTAATATTTGAACATAAGGAAAATGTTTTTAGAATTTACTGGCGACATTTTACCAAATATGTATGCATTCTTAATAATCACAAAATACTTAAGCAATATTTAAACATAAGGAAAATGTGTTCAAAATCTACTGGTCAATTTTACCAAATAAATATGCGCTTTTATCATCCAAAATGCCCTCTTGACTTCTCGATTTCTTCACATTTTGGAAACGCTTGTCACCACTAAGGCTAGATCCAAATATATGATTAGACTGTTAATAAGATAACGATCAAGATCCAAATACATGATTAGACTGTTAAAAAACGAACAAGATCCAAATATCTGATCAGAGTGCTTATAGGATTATTATCGAGATCCAAATATATGATTAGAAGGTTAAAAAAACGAGCAAGATCCAAGTATATGATCAGACTGTTAATAAAATAACGATCAAGTTCTAAATATATGATTAGACTTTTAATAAGGTAATGCTCAAGATCCAAATATATGATTAGACTTTAAAAAACGAGCACGATCTAAATATATGATTAGACTGTTAATAAGATAATGCTCAAAATCCAAAGATATAATTAGTGTTAAAAAAACGAACAAGATTCAAATATATGATTAGACTGTTAATAAGATAACGATCAAGGTCCAAATATACGATTAGACTGTGAAAAAAGAGCAAGATCCAAATATATGATTAGACTGTTAAGAAAACGAGCAAGATCCAAATATATGATTAGACTTAAGAAAACGAGCAAGATCCAAACATATGATTAGACTGTTAAGAAAACGAGCAAGATCCAAATACATTATTAGGCTGCTAAAAAAAATCCAGCAAGATCCAAATATATGATCAGACTGTTAAAAAACGAGGAAGATCCAAATATATGATCAGACTGTTAAAAAACGAGCAAGCTCCAAATATATGATTAGACTGTTAAAAAGATAACGATCAAGATCCAAATATATGATTAGACTGTTAAAAAACGAGCAAGATCCAAATATATGATTAGATTGTTACTAAAAACGAGCAAGATTCCAATATATGATTAGAATGCTAAAAAGATAACGATCAAGATCCAAAAATATGATTAGACTGTTAAAATGGAGCAAGATCCAAATATATGATTAGACATAGAAAAACAAACAAGATCCAAATATAAGCTTAGCCTTGAAGAAAAAAAGAGAGCAAGATCCAAATATACGATTAGACTTTAAAAAAGCGAGCAAGCATGTGTCTGCGACCCTAATTTATCTCGTCGAAAAAAACTAAAAAAAGACTGAAAAACTTGAACTTAGATTTAAGCAATAACTCCCCTGTGTGTCCCGTAGAGGCTCTTAATCAGGAAAGAACTTTTTGGGATGTTTCTAGAGGCTTGGAGCATCCCCTGAAAATGAAATTTGGGAAAAAGAACCAGTCGCTGTAATGACTGCCATAGAATCAGCATGTTTTGGTTTTGGTCTCATGCATATCAATTAGACTTCTCTTTTTATCTCTGTGGTGCTGTGAATAAAAGGCTTATTATTATTATTATTATTATTATTATTATTATTATTATTATTATTATTATTATTATTATTATTATTGCATTCTACAAACATTATTTAACTTTGTCTTCCTAACTCAAGTGAATATAACGTTCATCATCATCATTATTATTATTATTATTATTATTATTATTATTATTATTATTATTATTATTATTATTATTATTATTCAAATCAACTCACATTATTTAACTTCTCAACTTCTAACTTCTCTAAATCCGCTTATCCAAAAAAAAATTTAAAGCTCGAGAAAATAAACCGAACACATCGAGGCCCAAATTGGGAAATTACAAAATTTTCTTATATTGCTTAATTTGCCAGCCGTATTTTCCTGATTATTCTAGAAGTAATTGACAATAATAGCCGTTAAATTATTTGTATGAAATATTGTAACTGACAAAATAATTGGCATTGCCTAGAAAGCATCTCAGGTCGATTGCTCCAGAGATCTCTGACATAATTGCCCCGTTTAAGGAAACAAAGGGTCCCTTGGGTTGTATGAGACGTCGAGAGTAATGACGCCTTATGCAAATGAGGTACCTTCCTCGACGATGAATGACAGGGGTGAGAGGGGAACGGGAGGGGAGGGGAAGAGGGAGGGAGGGAGGGAAGATCTTTGCCCAAATTTGGGAAGAAGGAGAAAGACACTAGAGAGGTTCATTGGGAGGAAAGTTGAAAGTATGAGATGGTGGTTTTCTGCAATAAATGAGGTGCATATTGTCCTCCATTATTACTTTCTATGTTGAGCTTTATATATATATATATATATATATATATATATATATATATATATATATATATATATATATATATATATATATATATATATAGATATAGATATACAGGGTGTTTCTGAAATTAGAGCCCCCTCCCTCCACAGAATAAGCTAAAATTGATATGGACAAAAACAAAAGTAAT
>NC_089755.1:17765499-17790499 GCF_040412425.1 Macrobrachium rosenbergii
TTACATTATATGGTTGCAGGCACAAAGACCACCTGGTCATACTCTGATTGTTATTTTTCATCTTATTGATGAATGAGATAGGGTTGCAGTCAGACAACACTAAAATTCCTTCATTCCTAGGTCAGTTCACATACACTTCAAACTTTTTCAATACTGTGATTAATGCTAGGGTTTCTTTTTCTATGGTGGAATAAGTTTTCTGATGCTTTTTCAACTATGAAGACATAAAACAAACAGGGTGTTAAAAGTTACTGTCATCTTCTTGAAGTAAAACAGCTCCAGCCCACAGTCGGATGAATCAACTTGTATCACAAACTTCTTGTTGAAGTCTCGAGCTTGAAGTACTGGTGTTGAAGTTAAAATGGCTTTAACCTTCTCAAATGATTCTTGACATTCTGAGTCCAAACAAACTTTGTCTTCAGACTGGTTAAGTCCGTGAAGGGAGCTACTATGGCTGAGAGATTTGGACAGAATAGGCGATAAAATCCAGCCATGCCCAAAATCTTTGTAGTTGTTTCCTGGTAGTGGGGGTGGTGGGGGGAGGGTAACCTCATGGATACCTCCTACATTAGCACCAGTAGGAGCAAGAAGGCCTTTTCCAACTTCAAATCCCAGATGCTGAAGAGTTGCCTTTCCAAACTCACTTTTTTGCAAGTTGATTGTTAGTCCTGCTTCCCATAGTTTCTTGAACACTTTCCTTAATATCTTCAGATGTTCTTCCCATGTATTAGAATAAATCACAATGTCCTTCTATGGATCCTAGCAGTTGATCCATCACTCGTTGGAATGTTGCAGGTGCATTCATCAGACCGAATGGCAAAACAGTGTATTGATACATTCCAAAAGGAGTAATGAAAGCTGACAGCAATTTAGCATTCTCATCTAAGGGAATTTGATAATATCATTTCAACAAGTCTATCTTGGAAACAAAACTTGGCTTGCCCAATATTACCAAATAATTGATCTATAAGAGGCAAGGGATAATTATCAACCACACTGATGGAATTCAGTTTCCTATAATCAGTACACATCCTAAATGAGCCATCTGGTTTCTTCACTAACACACAAGGAGAAATTTATGATTTAAACTGGGTTCTGCTCATCCATTCTGCAACAAATATTCAACTTCTTTCTTCAAAACATCTCTGTGAAAAGGTGATAAGCGATATGCTCTCTGTTTAAAAGGTTTTCCTTCTTCTCTGATCTTTATCTCATGCTTTGTCAGATCGGTACGCTTAGGCACATCCGCAAAATTTCCAGGGAAACTTCTAATCACCTCACTTAATTCACCACTCTGTTCAACACTCAGATGTTTTAGCTTGTCTTCTAAATTTTCCAACATGGAAGAATTGTTCATCTTGCTTTCAGCTCCCAATTCGTAATCATCCTCGTTCTCTGTATATGAAATTATCTGTGTTACTGAAACTGATTTAGTTTTAGCCTCTGAGAAGTAAGGTTTCAAAAGATTCACATGTATCTTCCTCTGTTTTTTCCTTCTTCCTGGCATTTCAATCACATAAGTTCGATAACTTAACTTCCCTATTATCTTATAAGGACCTTGAAATTTATTAGTAAGGGGAAATCTTTTCACTGGTAAGAACACTAGAACTTGCTGACCCACACTAAAACTTCTTAGTTTAGGCTTAGTATCATGTCTCCTTTTCATTTTCTCGTGACTTATTTTCAGATTTTCTACAGAGAATTTTCTAATTTCTCTTAACTTTTTCCTCAAGTTCTTCACATATTCTCCTTGGATTTCCTCTTGAATTTCTTCCCAATTCTCTGCAAGAATCTTTAATGAACCTCTCACTTCTCGACCAAAAATCATCTCATTTGGTGAATATCCCATACTCTCTTGATAAGCAATCCTATCTTCAAACAACATCAGAGGTAAACCAGCATCCCATTCTCTTCCTGATTCATAACAGCATTTTGTTAGCATTTCAGGATCTGGTGGAACCTTTCCAAGGCTCCTTGAGTCTCTGGATAATAAGCAGTAGATAACTGTTGTTTCACTCCTAACAAGTTAATCACATCCTGGAACAATTTTGAAGTAAAGTTCATTCCTCTATCACTTTGCACAACTTCTGGTATTCCAAACTTGGAGAAAAACTCCACCAACTTCTCAGCAGTTGCCTTTGCACTTATACTTCTTACAGGAATCGCCTCAGGATACCTTGTCACAGGACACATTAATGTTAAGAGATATTTATTTCCTTTCTTTGCTTTCAAAAGCGGCCCAACCACATTCATAATCACTTAGCTAAACGATTCTCCTCTAACTTCTATGGGTTGTAGGGGGCCTTTCTGAATGGTTTCATTCGGTTTTCCAGCTATCTGGTATGTGTGACACGCTCTGCAAAACCTGCTAACATCACTGTGAAGTCCAGGCCAGAAAGAATACTTCATAATCTTCTCAACAGTCTTCCTGATTCCAATATGTCCAGGTTCGTGCGCTACTGCTACCACTTGCTTCCTCAATGGATATAGAGTCAAAATTTGATGATATTCGCCCCATTCACCATTTCTTGGTATATCTGCAGGTCGATGCTTCCTCAATAGCAATCCTTCCTTTAGATAATAACATGTAGGAGTTTGTTGCATCTCTTCTTGATCAACAGCTCTGAAGAACAAATCAGCCAACATTGCATCCTTCTTCTGCAGTTCAATTAGCTTCTGTCTAGTCACTTGACCAACTTCAATGGCAGAGCTCTCAATATCTGGTAACTATGCTACTATAGTTTCACAACTATCATCAGGAACACTCTGACTACTCTGGGTCTCTTCAAGAACAACTCGATCCACTTCTTCTTGGGAAATCTCTTCATTGTCATCACTAGTGGAAACTTCACTTTCCTGGAACAGTTCTTCTAAGCTCAAAGATCCTTCACTTGATCCTTCTCGTGCAGGTAAATCCTCAGTTTCTTCACTTTCAGATGTAGTTCTTTTCATACTCCTGGTAGTTACACAACTTGGAAATGCTGGGGGGCGCGGTTATTCTTCTCTAAACCTACCATAGAACTAATCCTCAATGGTTTGTCTGTCACTATAGGACAAGGAACAAATGGTACACTACCTGCTTCATTTCCAAGTAAAACATGTACACCTTTAACAGTTAGTGAGTCTTTTTCAGCAAAATCCGCTTTCCCTGTCACCAGTTCACAGGACAGGTGCAAGTGGCATATAGGAGTTACCTCTTCTCCTCCTATACCATTCAAAATAACTGAATCTCCTGTGGGATTCTTCTCCAACTGTGGGTGAGCACCATGAACTACCACACTGGTTACTCCCCCGTATCATATAATACCTTGACTGGTACCTGCACACTCCCTCCTTGAGTTGACAGCGTACCTTCATAGATATATGGCTTGAAAGCCTCCAAGCTGCTCAGCCACTCACTGCTTGAGGTTACATTTCCACTGGTTGCCAACACTCAGCTTGTGTAGTCTCAGTCTTCCCAACTTTCTCAGTCTTCCCTGCATTGCTCTTCGTAGTTTGTTTCACCTGGTTCCCTTTAACCACTTGACCAATTGGCTTGATATGGTGTTGCGTCTGATAACAATCTCGACTATAGTGTCCAGCTCTTCCACACTTGAAGCAGACAATATTAGTCTTATGTATCTGTCTTGAGAAACTGGATGATGAGTATTTAACATTCGATTGCTGAGGGGTATTACCTGGCTTTGTATTGGTATTACCCCTAGAAGGATTCCCATTTGTAATGTTCCTGAAATTTGGATGAGACCTAAAACCTATGCATTGTTGGTTCTGGTACTTGGCATTATAATTCCTTTTGCTACAAATTACATTATAATCCTCACTCAATGTAGCAGCTTTGTCAAGTTTCTTAACCTCTCTCTCTTAAATAGTTTCTTATGTGTTCAGGAATTCCTCTAAGATACTGCTCTAGGACAACCAACTCCTCAAGTTTGTCCATAGATTTAAGTTTAGCAGCCTTCAACCATTGTTTGAAACATCTTACTTTGTAGGCATAATCCAAGAAAGTCATCTCAAAGATCTGAATCTTTCATTGTAATATTCAGGGGTCATCTGGTAAACTTGTGGCACATTGTGTTTGAGTACCTTGTACTCTTTACACTAATCAGCTGATAAGGCTAAATAGGCACTTCTTCCTTTACCAATGAGAACACTCTGTAACAAGACTGACCATTTATCATCTGGCCATCCCATACCTGAAGCCAATTTTTTCAAAATGATTAAGAAACTCATCTGGAGCTTCTTCTGTAAACTTTTGAATTAACTTCTGCACTCTTACTACATCAAATACAGGGCCTGAATTACCTTGGGTGGGGTTAAATGGTACTACAGGTAATGTGGATTGAACTTTTATTAACCCCATCTTCCTTTCATGCCTTGCTTTTCCCTTTCCTCTTCTGCCTCTCTTCTCTTTCCTCCCTTTCCTCTCTTGCTCTTTCTCTTTCTTCTTCTGCTGCTCTTTCATCTTCCCTTTCTGTTCTTTCTCTTTTCTCTGTGTCCTCTCTTTCTCTTTCTGCCTGCATCCTCAGCTTAATCAAACTTTTTTCTGCTTCTATGTGTCTAAGCTCTGCTTCTGCATCACTTTTTTCTTTATTTTTTATTTCAAACTCAATGTTAGCTTTCAATTCCTCTTGCATATTTTAAACTCTGCCTCAGCTACATTCAGCAACCCTTGTGCTAATTCTAACTCAGCTTCATCAGTTATTTTTCCAGAGTCCATCAATGCTTGGATTACAATACGTCTGATTTGTCTTAATCATGCCACAAGACACATTACCCACACATGCCACTGCTACAGCAGTCCACTGAGCTTTAGTAAGGCTAGATTCAGATAATGTTTAGATGGAGGGAGCTGCTAAAAATTCCTGAACATTGAACAGAGCCATTTTCTCTAAGTTACTCAATTAAATAATTGACAGTACAGTGCCAAGAAAAATTATGTGGTCACTCTACTATCAAAAACTCCCTAACACAACCAGTATAAATCATAAACTAGAGTGAAGTTTTTGCTTTGTTCCTGGCTCTGGGCACCGAATTTCTTATTGTCACGAAGTGTTCCAAGTACTTGGTTATTGCACAACTAATCACAGAATCCAAAATTTTACCTCACTTCAGCCAGATACCTGAACTCTCATAGCAATAAAATTACAACTGAGCACTCTAAAGGCAACAATGATCCCTTAAAAAGCTTATTAATCCTGTGAAAAATCTGACTAGGTTTATCAAAACAAGTGTGAGGCATCAACAATTAAACAAGAAATATACTAAAGTAAAAGGGCATACTCCATCAAACAACTTTAACTGTTTCCCTGGCCTTAATTCACTTCAACAAAACTAAAGGAACAAAACATGTTTATCACTATGCCTTATTCACACAATTAATCCTATTCATTGGTGGTCAATAAATGAAACACTGTTTTTTTTTATTTTAGATACAAAAATTTATTTTTAAATTCAAAATTTATAACTAAAATTCCCAATCTGAAAAAATTTATTATTACTCTTATCAGCGCAAAATTTCATTAATTCTTGAGTTAAATTACAAAGGTTAATTTATTAAGAAATTAAATTAATCAAGCAAAATATAAACTATTCAGAAATGCTTCACATTTGAAAATAAAATCTAAGTTAATGAAAATTAAATCAAGTATGGAATGTTAAATTATCAAGAAATACAAAACATGCTAAGTAAATAAATGTTAAATCACCAACATATAAAATGTAAAACAGTAAGAGATTACAAATACAAGAACATACAAAAGATGCACAAAAGATTTAACAAAAACAATTTCACTCAGGCAAAAATCCCTTAGTACACCTTACGATACCATGGTAATAATAAGTAAAATTCACTTTACCTTACACAAGCTTGTGAAAACTTTCACAAAATTCACTCCAAATGCAGATGCTCGAGATTAACAAAACACACATTTGATAGGCACCATTACCAACATATACACTTGTTACCACTACTATCATTATCAGTCTCAAAAGCTAAGATTAATATCAATGACCACACAAATATTTTATGCTAACAATTTCTCTCTTTTGTAGCGAGAGAGAGAGAGAGAGAGAGAGAGAGAGAGAGAGAGAGAGAGAGAGAGAGAGAGAGACAGACAGACAGACAGACAGACAGACAGAGGGAACCACACGAATGGTCTTTGAAATCAGAATGAGCAAACTTTTATGATTCTAGTAAGAAGCAAAACCCCCATAGAATTACATCATTACATTTTGGGAACAAGATACAAGGGAAAATTCTAGAAAAGAAAAATGACGCCACTTCCTGAGCAAAATGTTTTGGGGCCAAAACCAGTGTGTTAGAACAATATGTGATCAGAGCAGTGTAATCTAAAAACAGAACAATACACGTAACATTGTGAAATCATTCATATTCTTCTCATATGAGACAAAAATCTTACACGACTTGACTGCTATCCCAACCTGTCAACACGTTATCTTTTGTGATGGCAATCAAAGGAAAACTAAACATTCACAGACTACTCATGGCTGGGAGAGAAAAAGTTGTCTGAGTCTGAAAGCAGGGTGGCGGAGTGACGTGATGTTTTCAGTAAGAAAGAGAAAATAACTATGATGAGAGGTTGATAATATTAGAGGGAATGAAGAGAACACATATTAATGAACAGCAAGGAAGATTGGGTAAAGTGGAAATATGGGACCATTAATGAAAAATAGCTGAGAATTTGGATAGTAGAAGTTGTTAAAGAAAACTGAGAAAAACAAGAAAAGTTAAAGAATGTAAAAAGGACAACACAGAAAAGCAGCTTAGAAACGGAACTTTGACGGAGGAGAGAGAACGTACATGATAACGTATTATATATACATAATACCTTTCCCTAAAACACGATTTTTTTAAATCTAATCAACAAATAAAATGATAAAACTGCTACCCCAACCAGAGCATTCGCAGTTGATGAAGAATTGAGATTTCATTATTTGCACCAACATTTACACAGCTTGTAAATATAACAAAATCTATGTTCTTCGTGTTTACATGAAGGGGCTTTGAAAGTCCTTCATCTAAATAAGGTATACATAGCTTTTTCCTTGGATCATTTATAATTTTCATATTATTTTTCATATTAAAGTATTGTATATATTAATTTCATGTTATATAGTGTCTATATATTTATTTTTTTAGATGATTAAGCGGTTGCTATGATCTTCATGTGTGTGTGCGTGTGTGTTTGTGTGTGTGCGAGCGTGTGCTTTTTCTGGCATTGAATATAGAAATTCTAGATATATTTGGAAGTTCATGATGGCTGAGTTAGCATGATGAAACTGAATGAGACCCGGTCATAACCTGAAATATAAAGAACCGCAGGTGTTATTGAATTACAAAGTTTTCATGGAGAGTTATTTTAATCATTTCCATTTTATTATAAAGAAGTTGAAATTTTATTAATTTCTTTGAATGGGAAGATATCGTTAAAGTGGGAACAAAATGGTGCCCCAGAAAAATAAAATACGGGATGTACGTAAGAAAAACAAAGTCTGATAAAATTTTGCTGAAATAAAAACTGCTGAAAAACATGTGGAAAAACAGAACAGAATATTGAGAGAGAGAGAGAGAGAGAGAGAGAGAGAGAGAGAGAGAGAGAGAGAGAGAGAGAGAGAGAGAGAGAGGTGGGGGGAAATGGGTCTCACTGAGAAAGAAATGGGCTGAAGGGCAATTGGGATTATAAGAAAAAGAGAAAACATGGTAAGCAAAACAAGACACAATTCTGTGTTTTGCAGATAAATGTTTTAGCGCTGCCCTAGTTTACGATATTACCTGCACAAAAATCATTGTTTTCTTAAAATGATTTGGGAAACTAATATCTGCAACTTCCCCACGCCTGAAGAACGCAAGGGAATTGAGAAAAGTAAAAAAAAAAAAAAGGTCATTTATCCCCGAAGGTATCTATAGACATGACACAATATTTTTGAATTTTTGAGGGGATAACGGAAGCAGAAAGCAACTTCCGAGGAAACTACACGTATATATATATATATATATATATATATATATATATATATATATATATATATGTATATATGAGAGTATATATTATTAAGAATATGCATAAGTAACACACACACACGCACACATATATATATGATGAAATGACTCTGAACATCGTTTATTCCCAAAGAAATAAACTTCTGCATTGATGTCAACTTGACTTGAATTGAATGCAAGAAACATTAGCGACTTCCATAATCTTTCGAGCATGAGGCGACTCACAACCAAGTGCTGCCATAACTCCTCTTAGGATATACGTCCCGGCCTGTGGATAGCTGACCGTTTGTAGTTCCATAATGCTTTCTCGTTCATTAGCTCTTTCACCTTCACAATAATATAGAAAGGTTATGTTACGTATAAATTCGACGATTCAATTCCTATTATCCTCGACTTCTGCTGTAAACTTGGATTTGAGTTTCCTCACCCAGTTATCTGTGGAAGGTGGTTAGGATAATAGATTCAACAATGCCTCTGGCACTGGGTGTATTTTCTGCATATGCTTCAAGTATTGTCGCCGTGTGCTGTGATTTATTTCGTACACAGCTGTTTCCTTCTACTGTAGACATTGGTTTGTAGTAATATAATGGAGATATTTTTAATATGTGTATTAGTAATTGCGCCAGTCTTTTATTGAAATTTCTTTTTTTGTCATATTGGTAGGGATAGTAAACATCATCCTGTGCCAGATATTTTGATACGTGTAGTAAATCCACAAGAACCGTTCCTAGGCCAGGTGCATTTTTTCTAGTATGTAGCCAGTGCTTGAGTAGTCGTCCCACCAGGCATTTTTTTATTATGCATATCCACCATATTGGACACTGTCTGAATCAATGCTTTTCTTTTTACATACAATGTTTATTTGCCTTTGCTGGTGTGTATAATGTTGAGGTCTGACGAAGGAGGGCAAGGATTTGATAGTGTCATTTGCACTGCAGGTATTAAAAATTATTCAGAGTTAGAGTTCCTGTGTTTCAATCAAAATCAAAAGTTAAGACTGTACAATAGCAATGTTCAGAAGTAACTGACTATATATAAAATGATAAAACTCTTTGAACAATGAAATTGGAGTGCAAAAATATATTTTCCAGTTGAATTAAAGTGAATTTTTCACTTTTAAATTTAGGTTATCTTAAACAGATAAAGAAAGTTATGAACAGGCGCTACACTGCCTTCAGATATGATGCATGAATTTTAACATGCAGACTAAGTTACTACTGCTCTCACAGAGAGGTACAGTCACCTTAACTGACTGGGTTTGAATAGATGGTGCAAAGTGGTAAAAGAGGGGCCGCAGCTCACAGAAAAGAGAGAGAGAAGAGTACACTGTCCTGTGGCTGCATATGCATGATAGGTTGTGGACTGACAGATATATCATTTTTATGCTTTTAATATTAAGACAAATAACCATTGACATTGCATTACATCAACTGAACATCCACTGATGAATATATTTTGGATTAAAGATATAAGACAGTGACTTAATCACTCAGCCATCAAGATAGAATAAAAACTATTTTGTCTGATAACTGGTTCAGATGAATTCAAGTTCATATAGAATCGAAGTCAAACATATCAACCACATACCAGAAGTTGAGTCACATATAACACACGTCAGATGAATGATAACTGTCATTGTTTTTAACTGATTAATTTTAAGCATTTAATACTAAGCTGATAATAAACATCAGAATCACTTATAACACTATACCAAAGGGAATTATATATAATGTCACATATCGTGCATTTAGGTTAGCAAGAAGAACACTGACTAATTAATCCTTGAGAGGTTAGAGAGATATATATATATATATATATATATATATATATATATATATATATATATATGGTAAAGTGTATGTATGTATGTATAAAGGGCCACAAGAGTTTAGTGCCTGTTTGAATCTGTGGGAACTGATTGTTTCCTTGTTATGCATTCCTTCAAACTATTTTTTAGCATAGCTTACGTTCAGTTGTCTTCGCTTTGGTAGCGATAGTTTGTCAATCAATGAATGTAGCCCACAGCAGCGCATGCAGAAGTACACTGTTGGCCCTTGGCAGGTTTCTTTGAGGATGTGGAGTTCAATTTTCGCTGAGTCATATTTGTTAGATGGCTAAACCAGCGTCATTTGTGGAGGAGGTATCTCTCTGGGAGCAGCAACTACGTCGCATCGACTCTGCCGTGAACGTCTGTGTTTCATGGAGATGTTCTGTTTGCCGTCATGGGGCGGTTTTGATTGGCTTCATGGCTGTTGTTTGCGTTGAATCTCACGACCTTGATGGTCATCCTGTGACCCTGGTTACTGGTCTTGAGCATCTCTGGGTAGATGCTTATGTATTATCTGTAGGAGGCTTGTTAATTATCATTGCTAGATGTTATATTATCAGTGTACTGGTATTTATGATAATTTGGCTTATCAGAAATATTTAATGATTTTTCAGTTATCTGGATTTTTGGTTATGCCATTATTTTATGTTAATTACGTTAATTAAATTTATTAAAAGCGTTCAATGTTGTGTTTTCTTGATGTAGTGAGCGTTTACTGATTTGATGTTTTATTTTAACTAATTTCGCAGCATCTTATTACATCACTTTTGGTTTTTGATGTTGTATATTTATTGATTTACGCCAAATTTGGACTCACTTGTAAATATGTCTATTACGTAATGTTAATAATTAGTATTAAGGTTATTTTGCCTGTTTCGTTCTTTCTGTCGTTGTTCCTGGCTTCTGCCATCTTTCCAGTCCATTCTCGTAATTGATGATAGAACTTGATGAAACTGAGACAAAAATGTTCATAAATAATATATATAGTATATATGTACCTTGTATCCTGATATCAGCTATCTTCAAGGTATAATTTGCATAGAGCAAAATGAGCAGATTTATACCTTCTTATGCTTGACCAGCTTACTCATAAGTTGCATTTTACTAAGAAGGTCTTTCGCAGCTACTGCTTTATGGAGAAACTGGGACTGACTGCAGTGACGAAAGCCCATAACAATTAAGAAAACGTTTGAAGGCAAGAGCGACAGGACACACACGGGGAATAAAGCCGATGGAAAAGAAACAAAGTTAACACAAATATATTATAATGGAGAAAGTGAAACCTTTAATGACGGAGAGGGAAGAAGAAAAATAATAGAGGTCCGATGGAATAAATAGTGCAAAGCTGGAAACCTCCTTTTAAATATCGGTAGAGAGGGAAGAAGAAAGCCAAGAAGGAGAAGTCCGATGGAAACAAATAAAAATGATATATATAAGGTGGAAGCTCATCATCTCTCTGTGGATCCCAAAACATGAGCGTTTTGAGAAAAGGGCCAAAGTCTGGAATTGCCTCCTTGAATACAAATGTTCAGAGACTCAGGGAGGGACCATACCGAAGACCTCCAGCCATTCTTTCCTCTCAATAGTCCTGGAAGTAATGAACCAGCTAAGATCACGCCACTGGAGACTTAACCCAGAACAAAGAGTCTGAACCCAATTACCTTAGATTTCAGAAGTAATTTGATTCGAGCGGAGAGATTAAAGAGGATAATGAGGTAAGATGTTTCTGAGAGAACGGTATTAGCTTGGATTTAGGCTCTCTCTCTCTCTCTCTCTCTAACATCCCATTTTCTTCCTGTTCTCCTCATTTGTGTCTGTCTATTTTAGTTAAAGAATTCAGTGTTTGATTATGGGAGAGCTAATTCTCTCCGGCAGTCTGAGGGTGGCACGATAATGACTACAGTTAAAAGGCTGCACGAGGGCACAGTTTACTGCCTCATCAAAGCTTGACAAGACGCTAGGACCATATAATATATTTATTATGAAAGATATAAGATTAAAAAAGTACAAGAAAGAAACTGTTAATTTTATACATTTAATAAACCAGCGAACGACACCTTAAATTTTGCATTATATCAATGGAATGTTTGTAGGGTGGAGATATGGGGGTATGGAAATAAATTATAAAGAATACCATAATAAATATGTTGGTACATTCATTCAAAGTTGACAAACATTCTCTCAGCAGCATACAAGAATCAGCAATACCACATGATTTAATGTAGTAACTTGATTTGTAACAAACTGATAAGGCTAAAAAAATCCAAATGGCAGTACATTTTAATAACTGCAGAGTGCAATAAAGTTTTATAATAGTTGCTATTTCAAGTTCATTATTTCAAGAATATCTGCATGCCGCCATCTTCAATTTATGAAAACCTTACTGCAGTTCTGAAGTATCAACTGTTTTCTGCACCGACGTTTGCTAGTGTTCTTTGCTGATCCCAGGGTTTCATGGTGGTTATAATGCAAAAATGCACAATTTCAAAACGCAGGATCATCCGTTGATTATGATATTATCTGCAATAATAGAAACTCATTCTTTGTTTGCCTCGGAACTGTTAAGAAAAAGTGGTCAAATATAAACAGGAGCTTGACTTCTACCAGTCCTTCAGTTGTAATTAAACAACAATTACAGTTTTAAACAAAGAAATAAAAAAAGTTAAAACACAAATTTTAAAAGATAACTAACGTAAGCTAATGATCTGGGGTCTACCTTAAATATCATTTCCCTGAGGGGCATCTTATTGTCACGGAGTAACCAAGTCGTTTGTCGGGTCGAAGGAGCAAATTTCTTAAAATATTTAATTTATTCACTGAACTGGTTTGGCACTGGCCTTCTAACCAATCGATCATATTAACACAGACATTTGTTTAATTAGGACTTTTTAACTAGTTTGAAGATAGTGAATTGTTTATTATAAATGCAGATGGAAGAATAGGATGCTTACATAATGTGCGACTTTTGAATGGCTGAAAGGCCTCACTTTGTTTCACACTTTCATAACATTTAATATCCACAGTTTCATGTTGTAAAAGAAAATCTTCTAAACTGTTGCAGAAGACTTACTTTTCCAAATTGTTTTAGTTTTCCTCTGGAAGAAACATGTCACTGCTTACAGGAGAAACCTAAATCCTTTACACATTGTTTGCTTACCATATTGTGTAGATATGGGAACAGTCGCTCTTACGATTATACATGGGCAAATGTGTTATACATACATACATACATACACGTATATGTGTGTATATATGTATAGGTTGGTATATATATGATGAGTTTTTCGAGTATAAATATTTAACAGATTAGATTGCCAAAATCAACGAGAAGTTTCATGCATATGCAGATATATATATGTATATATATATAGTATATATATATATATATATATATATATATATATATATATTATATATTATATATATATATATATATATATATATATATATATATATATATATATATATATATATGATACATGTATATATGTGTATATATATGTGTGTAGGTATATATATTACACACACACACACATTATATATATATATATATATATATATATATATATATATATATATATATATATATATATATATATGTGTATGTATGCATGTATGTATGATAACATTATCGAGTATGACAGTTAATAGATCTGGATTGTCAAGATGAAACTTATTGCTTCTCAAAAGAGAAATGACCATGAGAAATTTTCTAAGCCTATTAAGAACTACTCCTTGGATTATCATCATTAATCAAAGTCAATCAAAACAACATAAATGACAATACTTCTAGTAGAAAAAAGAGAATTAAATTATTTTCTCCCAAATGACATTAAACCTGCGTGAAAATTAGCAGCGGGTCGTAAAGGAAATTCGGCAGAACCCAAGTAGGACCCTGGCATTAGCTCTCCGGGTTTATGCGCAGGATGATGCATACATTATGGCTTCATCGGGTTTTATAGCGAGTTAAGTGAGGTAATAAAACCCTTTTTATCCCGAACGCATTTTGGAAGCTTATTATAATTATACCTTTACGAACGTTTTACGGAGAAACCACGCTACACCCTTACATGTCAGTGAGTGTGTGCAAGGGTGTATGAAAGAAGACAATAAGAGAGAGAGAGAGAGAGAGAGAGTCTCTTTTTGTCAGTGCTTGGAAATGGGCATCAAGGAAGAGAGAGAGAGAGAGAGAGTTTATTATATATATCACACCTAACTATGAGTTTTACACCCCTTTCTGCTGTTATAGAATTGGTCTCATTTATAACAAAAGCAGTAATAGTAGTTACAATATTACTGAGAATATTATTAGCAGATGAGAGATAGCTGTAATCCCTTAATTTAAACTAACATTAGGTGTTTATAATTTAAGGCTTCTTAGCTTCTTACGAAAGTTCTCGATGTCTGTAGGGACTTCCCTCTCTCTCTCTCTCTCTCTCTCTCTCTCTCTCTCTCTCATCCCTGCATCATCTCAGTTGCATCCCTTCCTGACGAATATCTTTCTCCCAAAACTCATCTGTTTCCGTTCATCACAGCAAAAGCGCCTCTTCCATCATCTCTGCAGCCCATCTCTCCCAACTCTGCAGTCAGGGAGAAATAGGATTTGATATGTAACCCACAAAAACCGACCTTTCTTGGCCATATTGGGGGGTATTAGGGAGGGGAGGGGACGGGGAAGGGTAGTAATCTCAAGGTGGTGTTTTTACAAGAGCTTGATTTTTCTTCATAACTTTTTAAAGATATATTTTTTTCAAATTTTTGCTATGTTACTTTTAAATGTATCCTTTTCACGTTTTGTCTTTTTCTTTTTGTCTTAGAGTTGCTGGAACGGGGGTGGGGATGGGAGGAAGGTTTGTACTCTCAAGGTGGTGCTTCAACAAGAGATTGGTTTTTCTACGTTACTTTTTTAAAGTTGTGTTTTTCACATTTTGCCTTGTTTTTGCATTATAGAGGGACCCGAACTAGGTTGGGGGCGGGGGGTTAGTACTCTCAAGTTGGTTTTTTACAGGAATCTGAGTTTTCTACGTTATTTTTTAGGTATGTTTTTTTTCACATTTTTTCCTTTTTTTTTGCCTTACAGGGATAAAGCCAGAAGGTGTTCCCTTTTGGTGTTTAGCAAATTCCGCTCGGAACTTATGTCAAATATTCGCTAGAAACCTCATTGGACGAATAACTGAGTCTGCCCTGAAACCAAAAACATAAAATAAAACGACGAATATGAGGAGAACCTGGCAGAAAACAGCTGAAATGCAATCACACTCGAACGAGAGAAGTTGAAGCAAGAAATACAAAATTCGTCTATATATCTCTGGCAGTTCTAAATTGCTCTTCTCTCTTCTGAGCTTCTGCCAGGAACAAGCGAAGAGGGTTGTGCAATCCACATGGGACGAACGTTTGTGCTTTCGAAATCAGGATTTTATTTAGGAAATTCTTCACTGACTTTAACATCCATCTGAAAATGATTTTCCTTATTTTTTTTCGCCTAAGTCATTTGTTGTCTCGTTTTCTTCCTGAAGCTGAACAGAATTTTTCCAGTGGTGAGACGAAAAATGTTTTCATTTATCGTCCAATTAATATGGAAGTTTCATTCAACAGTCTTTTTGACTTATAAACGAATCGTCTTTAAAGAAGAATTAAAATGATTAGTAATTTTTTTTTTTCTTTCTAGTAACTGATCACTTCTTTCCGGATTTCATACTACCTTCTGTTACTTCTTTTTAATGACCACAATATTCTTTAGAAGCTTGAATTTCAAGTCAACGGACCCTGTGGTGGGCTTGTTCCTTATGGATAGGGTTCAGCTTCTGAATAATCCTAATATAATAATAAGAAGACTTGAATTATTTATTCATAAAAGAAGTAATATTTATATTCTTTTTATTTATACTTTCATCATTATATAAACTATATTACATGTGTTTTTTCTTTTGTTTTTGGTGTTTTACTGATAGTGAACTTTTGAAAGTATTTAAAATGATTGGTAACAGACTTACATTCGTTTTTGGAAATAATAGGATGAATTTATTTATCCCTCAGTAACACTCCTGTTTTAAACAAGACTGTAAGAGACTATAGCATCAGAGTTTACGTAAACAACGTTAGACAGGAGGTTGTAGAATTACCGGCTGTGCCCGAGATTACAAGGTCGCCATCGTTGAAACAAGTGGAGGAAATAGACTATATAGAACTATTCAGTAACCACAAGTTAGTCTTACCATGTGTTCTCGGTGCATTACTGATGATTATTATAATTACGTGTCGCCGTATTCTTAAAGTTTACATGACTGTGCTGCTTCAAGGAGAAGCAGTCTCTGCAAGTGCAAATGATGGTGAATCATGAAACCACACCATAGAAATTAAATAAGTGTATTTTGTGTCGGGGCAACACAACAGTAGGTGGTCCGAACTCTGTGCACTTGTGTAAGTAGGAATTTGTGTACATGCTCGTGACATACAATCTCTTGCAATGTTTAGCAAATCTCGCAGGTAGAGGAATGTGACGGGGACGTCTGATAATTCAGCAGTTTTCATACACTAACCTTTGGATTTTGAAGCATCATCAACACTTGTCTGGGCAGAGCTCTCCGTTCCTCTTCTATTCTAGAAGCCCTGGGTCCAGTTTTAATCGGATTTCTAGGTGTGTTAAATGAAAGTGTGTGTTAGTTTGTATGGAGTGGAAATCACTGCGTGCAAAGGGCTCTTGTGAAGACTTTGCAAGAAGTCAGAGCAGTTATATGTGCTGGAACACTCAGGAATTCAGATTCCCTTTTTGCTGAAAGAATGTTTCAAATGGAGCCATGGTTAGGCTGGGATAGTCATGCATATGCACAGACATGCATGTAACGTAGCCATAATGGAAAGTGGTCATTTAAAGTAACTGTGATTAAGGACATATATTGAAATAGAGACTTATCTGGGTTCGGGAGTGAAATGGGGAAGAATCCCATTTATAATTTTGGTGTTTGATAAGATGTTTTGTTGAGGAAGATATTCATTTACCACTTACATTTTTCTTTACTTCTAGCATTTTTTTTTATTTACCATGTTTTTAACTTGTTATATGTTAGCTTCACAGAATAAACAATTTTTTGTAAGATAGGTTTATTTGATTTCCACACCTTAGAAATGGGAACAGGAGTCGGGGAGAAAAAAGAACGTATATTTAGAGGATTTCGTGGGATCAACTTCAGATTTACATCTGACAATTCATGATGAATTAAATTCATATACTTCTTTTTAAAACTTTTGTCATTATGTATGTATGTATGTATGTATGTATGTATGTATGTATGTATGTATGTATGTATATATGTGTGTGTGTGTATAACTGAATCACGAAAATATGGAACGTGATGAATATATGAATAAAGACAAAATCTACGAAGGCAAGAGAAACAATGAAGTGCTGCAAGGCCTTTCGACTTATAATCCTTTACTTAGCAGGCTAAGTAAAGGGCTATAAGTCGAAAGGCCTTGCAGTACTCCATTGTTTCTCTTTCCTGCATGGATTTTGTTTTTATATATATATATCTGTGTGTGTGTATGTATATGGGGAGGGTGTGCATATTATAGGCATACATTATTTATCATGTAATATAAAGAAAGAAAAGGAGTTAACTTCAATACAAAAATTTCTCACAAAAAAAGTCACTAGTCACTGAGTGCCAACAATATTAAGCAAACCGCTCCTCGGGTAGAGAAAATAAAAACAGCGTTATGTCTTCGGCTACAATGAAATACTTTGTTAAGAAGGAGTCCTTTGACAAAACTTTCCCTTTAATTAATTCTATTTAAAGTAGTTCGCGATTTTCGAAGCCACTGACTATGCGTTGGATTCTTACTGTACTATCCTTACATTTTTTTTTTACGACGAAGGATGTCTGAACCAGTGGTATACTGTTCCACCATTGCTTCATTTCTTGATTGTTCTTTCTTCAAAATGTCTAAAAATTTCCAGATCGTAGGATGAGATGTGCCAATCAACTCGCTGAACAATTGATGCCAGCCTTCACAAGAATTGGTTGTTTTAGAGGTACCTTGCTTGGCAGCATCTAAGACAGGCTGGACTTCTTCAGGATAGTCATTATTATTGATTAAATATTCAAATGAGCCTACTAAATCAAAGATTGATACAAATGCAATTGCTGCAATCGTACGCATTTTAAAAGCAAATTCTGCATCAGGGTTTGCAACTGTTGCAGACCAGTTTTTTTTGGATCGAAATAAACATTGGGGAAAAAAATTAAAACAACCTTTTTGATTTGAAGTGGGAAAAACTACTCTGAAGGCATTAATTGCTGCGCATTCAAAATCGGTTATTATTGTGTTTGGTGATAAGGTTGGCTCTAAGGCTTTTAGTTCTGACAAAAGCTTCTTGTAACTCTCTTCAGTTTGTTTGGCTATTAAAACATAAACAAGAGGCAAACCATCACCATTCATGATACCATGTATTGTGTACAGCTGCTTGAATAAAGAGGTTACTGTTCTGAAAGTCGCATCTGCATACCAGTTGTTTGCACTGGATGATACCTGTAGGTTTCTTTGAGTCGAAAATAGAATAATTCGGTCTGGTCCATCATCACTGTCGAACAGAAGTTGATTTGCATGTGTTACCTTGTAGTCAGGAGGTATGTTTAACTGGAGTAAGCATACTGGATTTTGCAGGGCCTGTGCTGCTACGTTTCTAACATTTCGAATATTCCTTTTTAAGTACTGGTAGCTGACAGCAACTGCTTGGGATACCCCAACGTATGCCTGGGTTGCAATGCAATGCGTTGTTTCCTGAGTCGAAATAGCTTTTTCTTTCGTGGCATTTATCACTCTTCAGCAGTAACTTCACCACGAGCGTCATTGCCTGCATGACTGTGTTCTCCAAATCGGTTTGTAATGGACTCTTGCGTGGCACTTTGTTGTATAAAAACTTGATCACATTTCCAAATAGTATTTTCTCCACTTGTCTTCTCTCTCGCAAATAGATTGTCATTATCAATGAACTTTTTCTGTATTCTTGTGCTTAAGACGTATTGAAGAGTCAGTTTGAGGGCTTGCGAGTCTGTTCTTTTTAAGAAAAATAGTAAATAAAACCGAAAACTGTAAGAAACAATTTCTTTTATAGGAAAAGAAGTAGGCAGAACTTGAGCAAAGAAGCAGGTGAATTCGAATGGTTTAGTAATTAGAAAATCGAGAGCTACTGGATTATATAAGGGGAATTGTCCATAAATTTTCTTTTACGGGCAATTAGATACTCAGTAAGTAGATTTCCCTCGTCAATGACTTCGAAAATAGCGAACTACTGGACTCTCTAAGGGGAATTGTCCATAGATAAGTGTTGCTTTTTTTTTTTTTTAGTTTACCTTTGAATATCTACATTTTTTCAGAATAAATATTGTTGTGTGATGGCTTTACGCTGCGATGAAAAAAAACAAGCGATGAAATTACTGGGATGAAATTAACGGACACCGCCTGGAATACAAATAAAAAAATACAATCGACTGCATAATTTCATTTTTACAAATTTGTCGGTACAGCGTTTGCATAAGAGTGAACCTTTTATTTTATTTTGGCTTTCATAGGTTTTTTTTTTGGGGGGGAGGGGTTTTGCTGAGATCAGCTCAATTAAGAAGATAATTTTGCAAGGCGCGATTTATGAATTTAATAATCCACTTTTATTTTTATGCATTCATCTCTTAATTTATTAACTCATTTTTTTCTTTCTGATAACTGATCTCTTTTTTCTGTATTTCCTATTACCTTCTGTTACTGCTTTCAAATGAACACCATATTCTTGGGAAAATGAAATTTCAAGTCAATGGTCCCTTTGGTGGGCTTATTCCATATGAACAGGAGTTCATATTCTGATTAATAATACTATATAATCATCACGTGACTTACAAAGGTGAGCTTATGCATCCTAATATTCAGTAAATTCTAATTCTTCTGTTTATGCATAAGTACAGTCTATTTCCACGAAAGTTATTCTGTAGATCAAAATAAGCAAATGAATTTGCAGTGTCTTTGCGTTGTAGTTGTTTATTTAAAGATGATAATCTTTTTACTACCCTAATGCTGTTCTCCTTGCATTTTAATACATTCTGATATTTTTTTATTATTTTTTTTCTTGATAAGTGAGATCTCTTCTCTCTGTATTTCTATTTACCTTCTCTTACTTCCTAATGAGCACCGTATTCTTTATAGCTTGAATTTCAAGTCAATGGCCCCTGTGGGATTGTTCCATATGAGTTGGGTTCATTTCTGAATAATAATAATAATAATAATAATAATAATAATAATAATAATAATAATAATAATAATAATAATAATAATAATAATAATAATAATAATAAAGCTAAAGAGAATCATTATTTTAAGTGAATTTCTTTCTTTTTTATGCTAAACTTGTCTTTATTGAAAAGTTTCGTCTTACACTGCGGTATCTGAACACTAGGTATATCACAGGCAAAAAAGGGATGAAATCACCAGAGGGGTAGTATAGTAAAGCTCAGCCACAAGAGACAGAGATGGAGGTCAGGGGATGCAAAGGAAGGGGCGGGAGGGCGAAGGGCTTTACTCTGCAACCTGATAAATCATAATACACAATTCTAACCATACCTGAACAGATAAACACTGGCACTCCTTCTAGCAATACAATCTGAACATATATAGCAAATGTATCCACTCAGAAGTACGTGATCACATAAACGCAACGCTTCTTTGTGGATAACATTTTTTCTTCTTCTTTGTCGTCGTGAATAATACGGCGAACTCATTCCGATTGTTGCTGTTGCGGAGACTAGATTAATGTTCAACAAAAACCTGGTCCGGGTCAGTGTTGGGTGGTACTGGAATCAGGCGCTCTTGCTTAATTTTCACATCATCAGCAGTGGTTCGTTCAAACTGGAGCCTATTCAGTATATGTATTATAATGGCACTTGCTTTCTATACTGATTGAGAAAAGATACCTACTTCTACTTTTCGCTTTCATCATAATCTATCAGGTTGCGGAGTAAAGCCCTATGGCCTACCCCTTCCTTTGCGTCCCCTGACCTTCATATCTGTCTCTTGAGGCTGGGCTTTAAAACATAAACAAGAGGCAAAACATCACCATTCATGATACCATGTATTGTGTACAGCTGCTTAAATAAAGAGGTTACTGTCCTGAAAGTCCCATCTGCATACCAGTTGGATAATACCTGTAGATTTCTTTGAGTCGAAAGTAGAATCATTCGGTCTGGTCCATCATCACTGTCGAACAGAAGAAAAGGTTGAGTTGCATGTTACCTTGTAGTCAGGAGGTATGTTTAACTGGAATAAACATACTGGATTTGCAGGGGCCTGTGCTGCTACGTTTCTAATATTTCGAATATTCCTGTTTTAAGTACTGGAGGGTTGGTAGCTGAAAGCAACTGATTGGGATACCCCAACGTATGCCTGGGTTGCGATGCGATGCGTTGTTTCCTGAGTCGAAATGGTTTTTTTTTCGTATAATTTCAGCCCTTTTTTGCAAAGGCTACGAGAAAAATGTGGTAACAAAGCGATGGGGGTTATTTAGGTTTTAAATTATATAGTTTTGTGTGTGTGTGTGTGTGTGTGTGTGTGTGTGTGTGTTGAAAACATTGTAACTATATAGGCTCTTTATATATATATATATATATAGAATATATTCAATATATATATATTTATACGATAATTGTGTCTGTGAAAACATCCTAACTAACACTTACTATTGACACATTAAGAAAATGTCATCTCTTCTAATGTTGTGAAATTTTGATTTTGGCATTAGGAAATTTGAATGGCCCACTGTAACTTTAAAATTTCATTATTTCAAAAAACAAGTCCCGAAAGGCAACCTTCCAGAAAAAACAAAGTATCACGGCTGTATCTTTTACCGTTATTACTTCACCAACCCTTCCCCTACCACAGCCTCGAACGCCAAAAATCGATGTCTGGATCTCCGGAACGGCCGAACTGATTTCGATGAAGTTTGGTACGATTAGAGACCTTAGCGGGGAAACCTCTAAAGCTAGAGTTTCATTCAGGCCAGTTAAATATTTCCAGAGGTATAGGGGGCCAAAGTCGGGTTTTTGTGTACTGGTGGCTGGGCTTTACTAACCGCTAACTACTGTGGCGGTTGATAACCATCCAATCCCCCATTATTCAAAGGATCAAGAGGTATTAATCACTTCCATTTCCAATAATTACTCGACAGCCAACCAAAAATAGCCTAAAATTCCCATAAGCCCGCTTGCTCTTTAAACATGGCATGATTGTACTCCTGGTTTATTTTGCCCTTCAGTAAATGGTACAGAGTGCTAACAGAACGTTAAGGTATAAATGAACTTTGGACAGTTGTTATATAATTTACCTGCTGCTACAAAGAAACTCATTCGTGAGATTGACAAACTGCAATTTAAACTCAACGGCATCCAGGTGGCCATTCCTTTTAATGAAGTTTGTTTATTATTATTATTATTATTATTATTATTATTATTATTATTATTATTATTATTATTATTATTATTATTGCAATGAGTACAGTGTCCTTTAAGGGTGACAGAGGTAATTCTAAGAAAATTCGACTTTCTCTTCCGGAAAATGATTCTTTGGTTTAAAATTACGGGTTTTTAAATTGAAAGTAACACTGACACTTCTTTCTTTTTTAAATATAGATAATGCAACGAACAAGAATCCTTATATGATAAAAAAAAAGTCTTTATCACGAATTTAAAATCTTGCAATGTGAAAAAATTTCAGAACCCCGTAGCTTCAAATTTAAAAAAAAATAAGTTGTCTCGGAATTACAAAAGTTCTAAAAAGCCTAAAAAAATACCGACCAAAGAAATTACACTGCGGTAAATTACAAATTACAAACCTCCCAGGTTCGTAATTCAAAAAATATCTGAACACTCCAGAATTGCAAAAGTTGTAAAGAGCCTGAAAGACACTGACCTTAGAAATTACACCAAATGAAAAATCTCCCAAGTTCGGTAATTCGCGAGACACCTAAAACAAAGATCCTCAAAATATAAAAGTTTTAAAAAGACTGAATAAATTACAGTACGGTAAATTGCAAATAAATTACAAATTAAGTATACCTTAGTTTAACCAGACCACTGAGGAGCTGATTAACAGCTCTTCTAGAAGGAGCTGGCCGAAGGATTAGACTTATTTTTACGTGGCTAAGAACCAGTTGGTTACCTAGCAACGGGACCTACAGCTTATTGTGGAATCCGAACCACATTATACCGAGAAAATTAATTTCTATCACCAGAAATAAATTCCTGTAATTCTTTATTGGCCGGCTGGAAGTAAATGGCAGATTTTCCATGTCCTGCAAGTTTAAAAACAAATATATATATATATATTAATAAATATATGGGAAACATCTATATAAAAAAAAAAAAAAAAAAATATATATATATATATATACAGTATATAAATATATACAGTATATGTATATATATATATATATATATATATATATATATATATATATATATATATATATATATATATATATATATATCACCAGAATCTAAAAATATAGTCATGGACTACAGGAACCACAAGGCAGTAAAAAAATACGAAAGTACGAAGTATCGAACTTCCAGAAATCCAGAGGATTTGTTCCAGATCGTTTATCAAACAGAGGACTGGAACAGCCTCCTCCTAAAACCCCGTCATGACAGCAACACGTTCCGGTGACCGGATGAAATCCTCCAAATCCTTCTTCAATTGCAGAAGAGAGATTAATTTCAAAGAGGAGGAGGAGGATTCCTCCCAATATCAAAGGATTCGTGGACTTCGGCAGTGTGTGAATATTACCGTTCATTTTCTTTTTTATAAAGCCTGTGTCTGTTGTCACCACAGGGAAGGAATCCCGTAATATCTTTTATTTATTAATTTATTTTTTTTGTCATGATAAGTGACCTCTTTATGCTACATTTCCAATCACCTTCTGTTACTTCTTTCGAATGAATACCATAATTTTTGGAAGCTTGAATTTCAAGTCAATAGCCCCTGTGGTGGGCTTGTTCCATATGGATAGGTTTCATCTTCTGAATAATAATAATACTAATTAGACAAAGATTTTTTCTGGGCAGCCATGTCTACCTCAGTTTGTACAAACACAGACACACACACACACAAACGCACACGCACACACATAAATAAACTTTGAAAACTGACACACACACATACACACACGCACACAATTAGAAATCACTATCAATATCAAATCTGAACCAAATCTGGTCGACGTGACCCTCAAAATTTGTAGTAACCCAACGATCTGACTGGCCACTCAAAAGTAGTGATTGTTTAAAGAAAACCAATCTTAGTTATTTACTGACCCCAAATAAGTGATCGCTCAGAGAAAAACTAGTTTTTTTTCTAACCGCAAAGCAGTAATAACTTACAGATACCCAATTTTAGTTATTTTCTAACTCCAAAGCAGTGATAACTCACAGATACCCAATTTTAGTTATTTTCTAACCCCAAAGCAGTGATAACTTACAGATACCCAATTTTAGTTATTTGCTAACCCCAAAGCAGTGATAAATTACAGATATCCAATTTTAGTTATATTCTAACCCAAAGCAGTGATAACTTATAGATACACAATTTTAGTTATCTTCTAACCCCAAAGCAGTTATAGCTTAGAGAAAACCAATTTGTTTATTTTCTAAACACAAGAAGTGATATCTCAGAGAAAAACCAATTTGGTTATTTTCCGACCCCAAAGCAGTGATAGCTTACAGATACCCAATTTTACTTATTTTCTAACCCCAAAGCAATGATGAGTTACAGAAACCAAATTTAGTTATTTCCGAACAGTGGCATTTCAGGGCGGATGTCGAAATTGAGATATCAAAGGCTTCAATTATGACAAAATTCGCCATTTCAGTCCGTAATGACGTCAGTTGTGCTAATGATTTCGTGTTCAGATAATTATGTGCCACTTTGCGATTAAATTAATTTCTTTGATTCAGGCCGAATACTACATACGAGTAGCCTTATTTGGTTATATATCTGAAGTGTTAATTATACGAGAGATTTCTTTTCTGTAGATTTTTTCATTGATTTATTTAAATCATCCTGAGGGTTAGCATATGGAACATGAAAGATTTGGGTGATTAGTACTCTCTCTCTCC
>NC_089755.1:17792999-17805499 GCF_040412425.1 Macrobrachium rosenbergii
TATTAGTGCCTGACCCCGCCCTAGTGCCAGCACCAGAGCAGGGCTCTGATCTCCATTCCAGAGCTCCCAGTCCGGGTCCCCTCTCTTCTCCTGGCTTGGCTCTGCTACCAATGCCGATAAGAGAGACGGATCCTTCCCACCACAGTGGAAGCTCACCCAAAGGTGCAGCCTTGCAACCCATGCCTGAGCTGGTCATTCTTACCTGAGAGCCTCTCATGCCCCCCGCGACCGCCTCCTCTCTGTCTCAGTCTGCCGCAGACACAACAGTGAGTAATGATTCAGCCTTCAAAGAAGCCGACACTGGAGGCACTCAATTACCCTCCCGGGGCTTGGTTCCACTGATTCCCCGACCGAGACAAACCATCATAGTGGAGAAAATACCATGGGTGTGGATAATTCCAGGTAGCTTAAAGGGAGCTCCTGAGTTCTCCTGGCACTCGTGCCAAACTGACACAGTGCCATCCCTTTATCCTACAAAGACTTTGGCAACCCTATCCAGAAGAGGGTGTCAGGATCCTTAACTATTCTATTTTCCTTATAACTCTATCCTTATTCTTCCCTTTAACATTTCCCTTCCTTACTTTTGATTATTACTCTAATTTAATTTATGCCTTACCAAGGCCCCCATTTTATGTTAATCCCCTCTGCCCATGCAGAGTGCCATTGACAGATATGCCAACTGTATAAGTCCTACGACTTCCCTTCATGCCCACCGCAGCATGATGCAGTTGAAATACGATATGCCATCGCCATTAGTTATTATTACATGAGTGCCAACTTGGCACCACACCCTTATCGTAGATGCTGGCAAATGATCCTGCCAGAGGGGTGCGCCCTCTGGCTACCTTTGTGGCGTTCTTGGGCTAAGAAATGATCCTAGGTGTCTTCCATAGGCTAAGGAATGTAATCTTGGCATATGTAATCGTCATCTTTATTTTACAATCATTGATTACTTTAAATCTGTCATCTATTCTCTTTGTGAATCCCTGTAATAAATCTCGAGTCTCAGACTCGCAACCTTGTGTTTATAGTGCCTGAATAGCACTGAGCCGTTGCCCAAGTATCGTGGAAACACCTAACCAAGACCACGCTTACTTTATTGTAATGCCTCTGCAAGGCAGACTAACTGCATGTGTGCAAAATTTGTAATTGATTATTATTAAGAGTGCATGAAGTATCTCTAGAATTAACCTAGTATTGATTTACTGTTTTAATTATACCATTACATTGTGAAAAATATTCTGAGTAACTGCCTTAACATAATGGGAATTTAATGACAAAAATATGTCATTTCTAGCAGCAATTATTTATTCTGCGTTTACGTAAATGTCACGGTGTTGTTTGCCTCTTGAAATCAATTGCTACATAGACCTTTAAGTTAAATTATAAGTCCCCAAAGGGAACTGAGAGAGAAGTAAAGTAAAATATTTAAGTGAGGTTGCTCGCTGGTAATCATTCTCACCCAATCTAGGGAGTGAATGCTGACTTGGTTGGGGAGGTGTGATGAATGGGATCTCTTTCTCGCAACCTCACCCGTTTTTACATTTTGCAACATAGTTGAAAAGGAATATAAAAATCATTAATTACTAGAACTCACCCCTTCCAAAACTCTCTCTTTCATTCCCCAAAAATGGTTAAATCTACCCCTCTCTTTCTGTTCAAAGTGACTGCGTTTAGGCCTAATTCCAGGTACTCCTGCGTCATGCCAGGCAAGGGAGGAGCCAAAAGAGAGAGAAAGTTGGCCCCCCTCCTCATTCTGAACATTCCACATGGGTTTCCTGCTGCCATGCCGTCATTAAAGAAAACGTGACAAAGATTGACCTTTGTGCCACCTGGAAGAGATACTATGCATAATCCCCAAAGGTTATAAATAGACACCGCAAACAGAAATTGAGAGAGATCGCTCAGAGCACGACTGAGGACAGATGTCCTCATCTTGGCTGTCCTTTTGAATCAACCACTTGTGGACCCCGGGGCTCGACCCAGTATACTTTGTAGTGGCATTGTAATTCCCTCCTCCATTGCCAGCACCCTATTGAACAGGGACATTGTCATCTTGACTAAGGTAATGTGCTGGAGTAAGGTCCTTTTAGCCAGTTATTTCTCTATCTAATATTTCATTTATTTTTCCATATTGCGATCACCTCAGTAATTTGTGTTGGAGCATTCAGTGTTAACATAATTATGCATTTGTGTTGAACTGAGTTATTTGGCACCATCTGTGCATTCCTCAGTTTCCTTTTGAGTGTCTTATTATTATTGCAAGTAACTGTCTTGCATATATTTGCAAATAGGCCTCAACTGTGGAATCTCTCGGCCGATCCATGTGCAGGTCCCCCTTTCCCACTGCGATGTTCCCTGTTATGAAGACATCATCAGCATAGAATATTTATTCTGTGTAGGATTCATTATTTTAGCAGGCCCTTATTATTACCCGCCTATTAATTTGTCATTCTTCTAATCTGTGTTGTTATGTAAATATAATTAATTAAGAGAACCCTTGAGTTTTTGTAATTTCCCTCACATGAAGAAGGCCTTAAGCCATAGATTTCCTTTGTTTTGTCTATGAATTGTCCTAGTATTGAGTCAGATGTGTAATAAATAAAAGGAACTCCTTGTGTTATCTGTTGCCACTCAGAGTCAAGTAAGTGTCCCCAGGACATTTGTAGAAATATATATATATATATATATATATATATATATATATATATATATATATATATATATATATATATATATATATATATATATATATATATATATATATATATATATATATATATATATATATATATATATATATATATATATATATATATATATATATATATATATATATATATATATATATATATATATATATATATATATATATATATATAGGATATATATATATATATATATATATATATATATATATATATATATATATATATATATATATTCAAGCTGGAGGAAGGAATGTAGGAAGGAGTTGACCAAACGTGCTTTCGTGTATTTCTCACACATCCTCAGGGTCAGGTGATACAAGAAATCATTATTTGTTACAGAGACACCTCTGATGGCAACAATACATAAACATAAAAACAACCATACTACTATTTAAAAACTAATTGACTAAAAATGGTGCCTACAAGTAGTTCATCCAGTTTGTACATCCCGGGGCTGTTGTTGCTCAAATCTACACGATTTTTTTTTATTATACATGACTCAACAACAATGTTACTTTTCGTGATGCTCTTACAGAACATGATCTCTTTAGCATCTTTCCAGTTCATGGTGTGGTTGCTCTTATTCTTATGTTGAAACAAATTGCTTGCAGCATTCCCGTTCTGACATTATATTTATGTTGTTTTAATCTTGTTTCGAGATCCTTTCTGCTCTGCCCAACGTACTTTTTATTACACTGATTGCAAGGGATCTCATATATTGCAACCATTCTTCTGTAGACGGGCATTACTGATTAACATGTTCTTAAGTACATAGTTCTTCAAAATGACCTTAACATTAATTGGTCTCAACAGCTCAGGTTACAGTGTGGTAAAAAAAAAAAGGTTTTCCATGAAACAGAACGAATTGGCGAAAATAGAAGAAAAAGCAACTTTTCAGGAACTCAGAATGCAGAAAAGAATGATATTGAATGTATTGCCAAACGACTGGACTAATATTGTATTTAATTTTTGTTATAATAAATTACGATTAGAATGTGTACAAAGATATGTAGAAAACACAACAATAAACTAAACAGATTAATTCAACAAAGTAATTGGACAACAAATGCTAATAATGATTTCGTTTGTAATATATCTAATAAGCCTTAGGATACGGAATAAATTTCTCATTAAAACAAATACAGATTGGCTTGAAAATGGGAATGCATTTTGCAAGCTTGAAAGTATGGTAACTTAACATCAGAAGAAATTGATATATGTAGAGTATAGTGTATGGGATCGCCAGCTTTGATTCATCTGCGAATATTCCTGTGAGGTTCTTAAAAGCATATAAAAAACTGAAAAAATATAAAGATTTACATATTATTAGAGTTGATAAATCCAACACGTTGGTCATCATGAACAATGTCGACTATGATAATAAATTGTTAGAATTACTCTCAGATCAAGAAACCTACACAGGAATAAGAAACAATCCTTTAGATAATGTTAATGCTTATTTTAACAAAAACATCAGGAGTATTCTAAAAAACCATAAGGAATCAATACAAAAGTTCATTATTGTCAATCCAACTCTTCCTTGTTTATAGGGAGTTATCAAAATTCATGAGGAAAATAATCTTGTCAGACCCATTTATAAGTTCTGCAGGGTCTTGTGTATAAACTAGTTATAAGGTGGTTGTTCGAGTTGAGGTGGTATTCCGTGAAAAATAATGTAGATTTTTGTTTGTTTTTAATTGTGATTTTAAGTTAATCAGTTTTGATGTCAGCTTATTGTTTACAAAAGTACCTGCAATGGAAAAATACACTTTCTCTTTGGACAGGCCTTCTATGATTAAGCTTGTAATATTGTGTGTTAGAGGTTGTAAATTTGTGTTTGGAGAAAAGTATTATGAGCAAAAATTTGGCATGGCAATGGGCAACCCGTTATCTCCATTACTTAGTAACCTTTATATGGAGTTTTTAGAAGTAAATACCTACCAAGGATACTTCCTAAATGTATACTGTGGGTTAGGTACGTTGATAATATATTTTGTGCTTGGCCTGTTGACAAAGATGAAAAGAGCTTCCTAACAGCGTTAAATGCCCTAGAACTTTCTATACAATTTACCTTAGAAGCTGTAGTAGATAATTAGTTGGCGTTTTTAGAGGTTTTTTATTGTGAGAAATGATAGAAATTTAAAATTTTCTGTGTACTAATATCTACGAATGTAGATTCCTACTAACATTTTTCTTCAAACCATCATCCCAGAACAAAGATGATGGTATTTTCGTCTATGTTTTTAAGGGCGCTGCGGGTCAGTTGCCTTGACTTTCTCGAGGCTGAGCTTCGGAAGGCCCAAGACATTGCAACAAACCTTAGATACCTCCTTGATTTTATTGACTGAGCTTTCTGTAAAGCAAGAGAATCTTTTCATGAATATGGTCCTAAGAGTGATTTTAATGTGAAAAACCTTCTTGTTTTACCATACTGTATTCAGTTTATCACTATCTCTGGGCTGTTGAGACCATTTAATGTTAATGCCATTTTTAAGAACCATGTACTTAAGAACATGTTAATCAGGAATTCCCCTCTACAGAAGAATGGTTGTATATATGAGATCCCTTGCAGTCAGTGTAATAAAAAGTATGTGGGGCAGAGTAAAAAAAACAAATATTATATCAGAATGGGGAATTCTGCAAGCAGTTTCTTTCAACATATGAATGAGTGCAACCACACCATGAATTGGAAAGAAGCTAAAGAGATCATGTTCTGTAAAGACATCACGAAAAGAAACATTTTTGAGTCATGTATAATAAAGAAAAACCGTGTAGATTTGATCAACAGCAGCCCCGGGATGTACAAACTGGATGAACTACTTGTAAACAACATTTTTATTTAATTAGTTTTTAAATAGTAGTATGGTAGTTTTTATGTTTATGTATTGCCGCCACAGAGGTGTCTTTGTAACAAATGACCCTGAGGAGGTGTGGGAATTACATGAAAGAACGCTTGGTCAACTCCTTACATTCCTTCCTCAAGCTCTACGACGATGTATATATATATATATATATATATATATATATATATATATATATATATATATATATGTGTGTGTGTATATATATGTGTGTATATATATATATATATATATATATATATATATATATATATATATATATATATATATATATATATATATATATATATAATTTTCTTTTGCTATGGTCGTAATCTTAAAACAACGTTTTCAAACAATACTTCGTTCATTTTCAAGTCATTAATATTGCAGCCTCATGGGACCACAGCCATGAGGTCTGCAATATTAAGGACTTGAAAAATTAATGAAGTATATATATATATACATATATATATATATATATATATATATATATATATATATATATATATATATATATATATATATATATATATATATATATATATATATATATATATATATATATATATATATAATCAGTAAGCTACAAACGTCTTTTAATATCCAATTCGCTCTACCTAGGAAATAATATATTTTCATATATGTTACCGAAGGGGGTTAAATACGTCCACTGTAGTCCTGAGTTCTTGTCCTTCGCTGGTTGAGCCCACGAGACGACGAACTTATTATCAACTAAAAATTCCCCTTCGGTAACATATATGAAAATATATTATTTCGAAGTAGATGAATTGGATATTAAAGGACATTTGTAGCTTACTGATTGTATATGAATCACGGTGATGTGATAAAAGTCATATATATATATATATATATATATATATATATATATATATATATATATATATATATATATATATATATATATATGTATATTTATACATATATATAATCAGAAAGCTACAAACGTCCTTTAATATCCAATTCACTCTACCTCGGAAATAATATATTTTCATATATGTTACCGAAGGGTTTTTTAGTTGATAATAAGTCCACCGTCCCGTGGGGTCAAACCAGCGACGGACGAGGAATCAGGACTACAGTGACACACTAACGCTGTCGGCCACAAGAGAGGTATAAGTGAATAACATCTCCCATCATCTCACCCGTCGAACTCAGGTGTTTTTGCGTTTGGAGACGATATCACACCACCTCTGCCATGTTGACCGTGTAGTGCGTTTGTGACGTAGCCATATTATGACTATTTATCACATCACCGTGATTCATATACAATCAGTGTTACAAACGTCCTTTAATATCAATTCACTCTACCTCAGAAATAATATATTTTCATATATGTTACCGAAGAGGAATTTTTAGTTGATAATAAGTCCACCCGTGTGAAGGTCGAACCAGCGACGGACGAGGAATCAGGACTACAGTGACACACACTAACACTGTCGGCCACAAGAGGTATCGTGAATAACATCTCCCATCATCTCACCCGTCGAACTCAGGTGTTTTGCGTTTGGAGACGATATCCACCACCTCTGCCATGTTGACCGTGAAAGTGCGTTTGTGCTTGCGTAGCCATATTATGACTATTTATCACATCACCGTGATTCATATACAATCAGAAAGCTACAAACGTCCTTAATATCAATTCACTCTACCTCGGAAATAATATATTTTCATATATGTTACCGAAGGGGAATTTTTAGTTGATAATAAGTCCACTGTCCCGTGGGGTCGAACCAGCGAGCGGACGAGGAATCAGGACTACAGTGACACACTAACGCTGTCGGCCACAAGAAAGGTATAAGTGAATAACATCTCCCATCATCTCACCCGTCGAACTCAGGTGTTTTGCGTTTGGAGACGATATCAACCACCTCTGCCATGTTGACCCGTGTATGTGCGCTTCTCTCGCGTAGCCATATTATGACTATTTATCATATCACCGTGATTCATATACAATCGAAAGCTACAAACGTCCTTTAATATCCAATTCACTCTACTCGGAAATAATATATTTTCATATATGTTACCGAAGGAATTTTTTAGTTAATAATAAGTCCACCGTCCCGAGGTAGAGTGAATTGATATTAAAGGACGTTTGTAGTTTTCTGATTGTATATGAATCACGGTGATGTGATAAATAGTCATAATATGGCTACGCGACAAAACGCACCACACGGTCAACATGGCAGAGGGGGTGGGTGGATATCGCCCAAACGCAAAAACACCTGAGTTCGACGGGTGAGATGATGGGAGATGTTATTCACTTATACCTCTCTTGTGGCCGACAGCGTTAGTGTGTCACTGTAGTCCTGATTCTCGTCCGCCGCTGGTTCGATTTGGACGGTGGACTTATTATCAACTAAAAATTCCCTTCGGTAACATACATGAAAATATATTATTTCCGAGGTAGAGTGAATTGATATTAAAGGACGTTTGTAGCTTTCTGATTGTATATGAATCATGGTGATGTGATAAATAGTCATAATATGGCTACGCAAAATGGACAAACGCACTACACGGTCAACATGGCAGAGGTGGGTGGATATCGCCTCCAAACGCAAAACACCTGAGTTCGACGGGTGAGATGATGGGAGATGTTATTCACTTATACCCTCTTGTCATTCGACAGCGTTAGTGTGTCACTGTAGTCCTGATTCTCGTCCGCCGCTGGTTGACCTCCACGGGACGGTGGACTTATTATCAACTAAAATTCCCCTTCGGTAACATATATGAAAATATATTATTTCCTGAGGTAGAGTGAATTGGATATTAAAGGACGTTTGTAGCTTTTTGATTGTATATGAATCACGGTGATGTGATAAATAGTCATAATATGGCTACGGGCGACAAACGCACTACACGGTCAACATGGCAGAGGTGGGTGGATATCTTTCTCCAAACGCAAAACACCTGAGTTCGACGGGTGAGATGATGGGAGATGTTATTCACTTATACCTCTTGTGGCCGACAGCATTAGTGTGTCACTGTAGTCCTGATTCCTCGTCCGTCGCTGGTTCGACCTCACGGGATGGTGGACTTATTATCAACTAAAAATCCCCTTCGGTAACATATATGAAAATATATTATTTCCGAGGTAGAGTGAATTGATATTAAAGACGTTTGTAGCTTTCTGATTGTATATGAATCACGGTGATGTGATAAATAGTCATATATATATATATATATATATATATATATATATATATATATATATATATATATATATATATATATATATATATATATATATATATATATATATATATTATAATATAATATAATAAAATATGAAACACGTCAAACGAACGATACACAGACACACGCACACACATACACTGAACTGCGAGGAATTTTCTTCCAAATGCGTTGTTTTTCGTCCCCAAGAGTGAGTCATCTGCTGCGGAAACCTGTAAGTTGAAATATTCCCTTGACTGATTATTCAGTGACCGTGGCCTCTTCGGCGTTGCTTATTTCCCTTGCATTTAATCTTACTACCCAAAGTTAACTACTAAACACACCTTTAAGGCTGGAATCAAAAGTGTGGTCTTGCTTCTTCGAGGTGCGTTATTCTCCTTTAATTCTCTTTTTATCTCTGCCCCTTTATTCGTCTGTGTTACTCTTCGTCTTTTACTGCGCAGTCATTCGCCTTTCCTTTTTTTCCTTCTTCGAGACAAGTATTCTCCTTTTATCTCTGCCCCTTTATTCTTCGGCTTGTTAAACCGTTTACTGCGCATTCGCTTGCCTTTGCTTCATTATTCTCAAGCATCCATCGCTCGAGTAACTGGGCGCTTCGTCATTGAGAGCCTCTGCATAAAGGTGATGCCTCACATCATTAGGCTCAGTGACTAATTCCCTTCTCAGTCTTGTCCCTCCGAAGTTTGACCAAAAGGGTGAACGGTCTCGAACGATCTTTGTACAGCCATCAAAGTTCTTTAGCGCCATCGTAAAACGGATGAAAGTCAAACGTGAAGAAGGGGAGGAGAGCAGAATCTCAGAAATGAATCTGCAGTAACCTAAAGGTTAACGCGGATGTTTCCAGCCAATAAGATGTCATCAGGTAGTTCAAATCTACTCAGTTAGGCTTTGGTTTGATTTGTTTTGCCGTCTACGGGTTCGAAATATACTTTGCTGTCGAATCTGTTGCGAATTGAATGACACACACACACACACACACACACACACACACACACACACACACACACACACACACATATATATATATATATATATATATATATATATATATATATATATATATATATATGTGTGTGTGTGTGTGTGTGTGTGTCTGTGTTAGCCACAATGCCCTTTTAACTTCTCGAATCTGTGGCTATTACAATTACATATGTATCTGGTAAAAGTGACCAGTAGATTCTACACCCTCACACACACACACACACACACACACACACACACATATATATATATATATATATGTGTGTGTGTGTGTGTGTATATATATATATATATATATATATATATATATATATATATATATATATATATATATATATATATATATATATATATATATATCCTTCACTGCTTTGATCATTGCCATATATATTTCTAGAATCTAGTGGGGAGATTTAATTTTTATTTATTAACTTTGCTTTCAAATCTATTCTAAATAGCATATTATTTATATCCCCTTCACAGTTTTTTCTTTTTCCCATATATATTTTAGGAAAACAGAGGGAGAATTTTAATTCTTTAATTTTCATTTACTTTTTATTTATCTTTCATTTCCCTTGGGAGGGGAAAACCCCGTTTTCACATTCGAAAAGGATTTGACTTTTTTTTTTTTTTACATTTTAATTGAAGTCAGTTACAGTATTTACGGTTTGTTATATTTGTTTACCTGAATAAATGTTTATTTTAATTGTTTTTTCTTCTGTTTTTAGTATAATTTTACACGAAGTAAAATAAAACTGGGTTCAATACCATAGCTAAATGAAACAGACACATACATACATACATACGGGAGGATGAACTACCGAACGAAAATAATTCCCGTTTAAACTAAGGATTTGGAATAATTTTCTTAAAAGAACAATCAGAATAATTTTATCAAAAGGACTAAATTAAACTAAATATTCAGATTCACTTTCTTAAAAGGACTAAAATTAAACTAAATATTCCGAATCGCTTTCTTAAAAGGACTAAAATCAAACTAAATATTCAGAATCATTTTCTTAAAAGGACCAAAACTAAAAATTCAGAATCATTTTCATTAAAGGACTAAAATTAAACGGAAAATTCAGAGTAATTTTGTTAAAAGGACTAAAATTAAACTAAATATTTCAGAATCACTTTCTTAAAAGGACTAAAATTAAACTAAATATTAGAATCACTTTCTTAAAAGGACTAAAATCAAACTAAATATTCAGAATCATTTTCTTAAAATGACCAAAGCTAAAAATTCAGAATCATTTTCATAAAAGGACTAGAATTAAACTGAAAATTCGGAGTAATTTTCTCAAAAGAACTAGAGTCAAAGTACCTTCGAAACTGACCTATGGCCATATCACGCATTTGCATTCGGAGATAATCATTCGGCCGCGCTGGATGTCGGAGTGACGCGTATTGAATGTGCAATGTGCGCACGCAATCTGAATCTGAGCTCGGAAATACAAAATAATAGTGGGGACGCGAACGACTTTCACCTGAGAATTAAGTTAACGGGGGGTAAATGTGAAATTAACTCGAAGATATCGAAGTATGAAATAATTAAATTGGATACTCTAAAATATAGCAAATATATAGATACAAACGCATAATATCAATAAACGGGAAAGATTTAATCGAATTCACCGGAGAGTTCAATTACCGCGAAAATAATGTGAAATTAACCTCAAGAAATCTAATTATGAAGTGAAATAAAGTACATTCTATAAAATATAGCAAGCAGAAAAATAAAAACATAATATCAATAAACGGGAAAGATTTAATCGCATTTCACCAGCGAGTTCGGTTAAAGTGAATGTTGATGCAATCCAAGTAATCGAAAATATGAAGTGATATAAAGTGGATGTTGTAAAATATAGCAACTTTAGGGGTTTAAAATTATCATATCAATAAAGGGAAAAGACTTAATTGACTTTCACCTGGGAGTTCGGTTAACTTGAAGTGAATGCGAAAATGACCTCAACAAATCGAAATATGAGATGAAATAAAGTAAAATCTATAAAACAGGGTAAACAGAAATATGAAAACATAATATCAATAAAGGGGGGAAAATTTTGAAACGTGAACAAAGGCTAGATGTAACAATATGCCCGGTAGGAGAATATGGAATCGGAGACAGATTCTTTAGAAAAGTCTGAGAGCGGTGACCAAACCAGACCTTTCGCCAGAAAAACGAGGAGGTACAAGTCTTCGAGTGTTGCGTGAACTCGACAGCGTCTCCTGTTCTCTGCAGAGGTCTTCTGACCATGCAGTTCAAGAGGAACTTTTTTGGGGAAAAGGAATCTCTCAATATCTCAATATTCTATTCCCTCCTCAGGTACAACTGCCTGACGCCTTTCATTGGTTGTAAAGATATGCGTGCATATATATATATATATATATATATATATATATATATATATATATATATATATATATATATATATATATATATATATATATATATATATATATATATATATACATACATATATGATGATATTACAGTGTCTACATGCCATGATGCATGTACCTAGGTGTGGAAATGCTAATTTTTTCATCACAATAAAAAAGTGACCCAAATAGTCACGGGTGATCTAGTATATATATATATAATATACATATATATATATATATATATATATAAATATGTATAATATATATATATATATATATATATATATATATATATATATATATATATATATATATATATATATATATATATATATATATATATATATATATATATATATATATA
>NC_089755.1:17810499-17822999 GCF_040412425.1 Macrobrachium rosenbergii
ATTGGCGTAGCCAGCAATTTACTCTTAAGAGCCTTACGGATTTGCTCCCGGATCTCCTGGAAAAGGAAATTGAACTAATCTGTAAGCAGCTGTCATCTTTAAAGTACCCTGACCATATAATTGAGGAAGCGATTCACAAAGCCATCATAATTTTTCACTGTTCCACCTCAAAACAAGACAACAGAGACACCCAACAATAAAATAAAAATCCTACACCTGGACAGGATTAAGACGTTGACACAGACACTTGGAAATTCTAACCCTTTTGCTTTTACCTACCCAAATACCATAGCCAAATCCCTGATTAACGTCCAACAAAAACTAGTCCCAAAGACACAGGAGTTCACGAAATCCCTTGCCTCGATAGTGACCAATTTTATATCGGCTTCACAGGCAAATCACTCCCCAAAGATTAATACAGCATAAACGTTCAGTTAGGTAGGGATACCAGCGCTCATCTATTTTTAACCACACAAATAACCATAACCACAGAATAAACTGGAATATGTCTCGTATAATTTATAGCAGCAATTGTCGGTTCAAAAGCCAGATGGTGGAATCAGCCTTGATTAAACAAAGAAACATCATGATTCTTTCAAGAGGTGCGTGGGATTCAGATATTATAGATAAAATCTTCCACCAACCAGCGATTAAGAAGATTAAAGAAAAACTGTCAACTGGAGTGACTTAACAGCTGACCGATGGACCTTTGGTATAAATACTACTTTTCTGTAACTTTTTCTCATTCATTATTTGCCTGAGGAGAGAGATTTTTGTCTCTGAAACATAGCTTTTATTTTCCACATTTTTGCGTTTCTGTGGGCTCCCTTATATTTGATGAACTTCTGTTTTAACAGAAAATATTTATATATATATATATATATATATATATATATATATATATATATATATATATATATATATATATATATATATATATATATATATATATATATATATATATATATATATATATATATATATATATATATATATATATATATATATATATATATATATTATATATACATATATATATACAAATATATAAATAATTATATATACATATATATCACAAATCTGGCAGATTCGACGCACATACATAACTTGTAGTCAAGAGCAGGAATACTCTGGAGATTCACATTTCCTTTATTGCATCCTACGTTTCGTGATTCATAATCACATCATCAGGGAATTCTATGGAAAATCAAATAAATTAATAAAAGTACTGAACGGCTAAACCTGAATTACGTTAAAACATTAGTCATTAAAAATCTATAAAGGCTGTTCATAATTACACACACAAGAGCACACTTAAATACATACACACCAGGCATAAAATCAAGTTACACACGGACACATATGGTTACACAAGAGCACATTAAAAATAGCAAAATCACACCACCCTCCAAATAAATAAAAAAAAAATAAAAAACTGTCTAATTTTAAGAACAATTTTTTCAAAGAATGGAGAAACAAACAAAGACAGTTATAAAAAAAGCTGAAGACGCTTCCCTTACAATGCAAACGACAGAACCACACTAACAGTAAAAGAAAAATATATACAGGAAAAACAAGAATTTTTATTAAAATGCTTTTTTTGTAATTTATTTGGAGGGTTTGTAATTTTGAACAGCCTAGATTTTAAATTTTAATGCTTTAACGTAATTCAGTTTTGTTCAGTACTTTTATTAAACTAGAAAGCAACAAAGGGAGTGTGAATCTCTAGAGTATTCCTGCCCTTGACTACAGTTTACATATATATATATATATATATATATATATATATATATATATATATATATATATATATATATATATATATATATATATGAAAATGCCCATAAAACACTATTTGTTGAAACCATATATTTCGGGCACTTGTTTCTGTGTGTGTAACGTGTTACAATGGTTTTATGCCTTAGGTGATGTTATGTTTCTTATTAAGTGGTTTTGGCCTCATTAGCTCCCGTTTGGCGATGGATCTTGCGTTTCTTGTGTATCTTCTTCAAAAACAGCATATTGTTGGTTTGATTTGATATTCCATTTTTAATGACTAATGCTGTATTTTAATGTAAATTCAGTTTTACTGATCTTTTGTGCTCTGTTATTCTTTCAGTACTTTTATTAATTTATTTGATTTTCTTCCCTTTTGTTATTTAGAACGTTTCCCGATGGATTTGGGATAATGGAAAATGAAAGGATTATGATGTTTTCATTATGAATTATTTTGTTGTTGAAAATTTGTCTGTTGTGAGTGGGACTGTAGTATATTTTATTTGCAATAAAATAGAGCAGTTGCGTTAGGTGTGACGTTATGTTAAATTCTTGATCCAGGTACTCATTTGAGTATATCCTAAGTCCTCTGAGGATTACAGTTTTTTATATATACCATACTTTCCACCTGTCCATATATATGAACAGGGGCACAGAAACAATATATATATGGTTTCAACGTTTAAATAGTGTTTTATGGGCCTTCTATATTTTATATTATAGTATTACATATATATATATATATATATATATATATATATATATATATATATATATATATATATGTGTGTGTGTGTGTGTGTGTGTGTGTGTGTTTAGCATAGGCTGGATTGTTATGAATAAATGACATTTAAACAAGAACGTTGAAAAGTATACTTGTGGAGGAAAAAATTGCTTAGAAAAGAGTTTGTTAGATCATATAAGTAAAGAGTAAGTTTGGGGGTTCTACTTAAATAAGTTTTTAGTTAAAACAAAAGTTAAGATAGATGGCTATTCAGGCTGGCGAGGAAAAGGTGGAATGTTTTAGTATTATTAATTAAAACTAGTTTGCTGAGAAATGAGTAGTAAATTTAAGAACAGAAATTAAGAAGAAAATCTGTGAAAGTGGGCTGGGGTCAGGAGAGTTATAACGATTGCTTAAAATTCCACTGAAATTCCACTATGGAATTTCACGTTCAGAGTTGGCAAGGAGCATTTTTGGACTTAGGACAGTAGGAAGCGTTAATAAAACAGTAAATGTTGGGATATTATTATTATTATTATTATTATTATTATTATTATTATTTCAGTAGAAGAAACCTATTCACATGGAACAAACACACCAAAGGGCCCATTGACTTAAAATTCAAGCTTCCGAAGAATGTTGGTTTCAACCTCCCACCGCAGACCCCACACTGCAGATACAGAGCCAGTGATTTTTCATCGCCCTGGGGGAGACGCGAACCCGTGACATCTGAGTGGCATTCCACAACTCTAACCATTGTACCAGCAGACCAGTAAAAAGTAAGTAAAGTGCAAGAGAAAACATATACCTTCATTAAATATTACGTTCCCTCCGGCAGAGACCATTTTCCAATTGCTATTTTCTTTTCAGCGACTGGAAATACGTGAGGTGTTTTTATATTTTCTGAAATATGATTCTGCTTACCTGCTACGTACTGTACTGAAAGTATATGACCAGTTATTACCATATACTGCAATGGATTAGTGAGTCTAATTCCCTGTACTTATATCCAGAACTTCAGCAGGATAATATACATCACAAAATTCTAAAGTTCTTTTGATCAAATAGCAATTTATGAAAGATAAAAAACAGAGGAATTTGGATGAAATCAAGGAACTCATTTGCTAAACCAGATAAAGTGAAAGGTGTCACTGTTATGAAAAGAAGTGATTATTTTAGAGGAAGTCTCTAAAACTGTTGCTTCGAATAACGAAAAACAACAGTGACATCCCGTCAATGAATCTCTTCAACAATGCAACAGCAGAATCTTAGAATATAGTAAAAAAAAATTGTATTCCTACACCAATATTTGGCGTTGGTTTAATGAGCTCTAAAGGAGGAGAACTTACCTGAAGACATCTTTTGAGTTTGGTTACCCGAGGCGCGAGACGGTCCAGATTTCGAGATAAACTTGAAAAAGCAAAACATTTTCAATTTCCTAGAGCAACGAACGGTATGGAGATGAGTTGCTGAGCCTCCAAATATTCCAGATATTTCAAACGAATTTCTTTGACCGACGAAAAAAAGGAAATGTTTTGTTGTGGGTTGGTTGGTGGGGGTAAACATTCTCGAAAGGGTGAAAATTGACTTTCCATTTTCGTAAAACAGTGGGATTTCTTATAAACAGAGGATTCATAAAGTCTTTCTGTCAAACAGACAGATTCATTAAAAATTTATATTATATTCAGAATATCGATAGGTTATGTTAGGAAAAAACAATACCATTACAGAGGTAGCTAACATAGATACTGATTGTTAAACCTAATATATAAAAAAATAGAGTGGCAATATCTGTTGTATAAAAAAGAAATTAAATCCTACCAGAGGTGGAGAAGTGGTTTTATATAATTAACTACATCCAAATTCACAAAACACACACACACACACACAAGTATGAATAAAATAATGAGAATGCTTTTAAGTGCTGGCAAAAATGCATAGCAGACCAATAATTACGAAAAAAAATAACGAAATGAAAAATGAAAAAGAAATAATGAGGACAGGAGAAACGTAACATACCATTCAAATCAAGTCTACTACAAAACATTGACAGTTAATTCTCATCCAGACAACATGACATTAAACATTAAGAGAGAGAGAGAGAGAGAGAGAGAGAGAGAGAGAGAGAGAGAGAGAGAGAGAGAGAGAGAGAGAGGATTATCCACAGCATATCTAGAATCATTGTCAACGGATCCCAAGCTCCGCAGTTCATACATATGAATATTCAGTAAACAGAAGGAGAGACACATTTGTTTAAAGTTGCGCACAGATTCCGCCGTGTACATAACCTTAAGCGAAGTCAGTTATTATAGTTCGTGTGTATGCAAACGCATAAGCTTTATTGCGCGCCTGCTCACACGTACATTATATATATATATATATATATATATATATATATATATATATATATATATATATATATATATATATATATATATATATATTTTGCCACTTGCTACGAATATACCTTAGATACTTACTTGATCGCAGGGAGTTCCTTCTGTAGACAAATAAATCAAGGGAAATACTGTGGCTGAGTGCCTTCTTCATGTGAGGGAAGCTTACGTAAACTCAAAGGTTCTCTTAATTATATTTACATAACAAACACAGATCAGAAGAATGACGAATTACTGGGCTGGTATTAATAAGGGCCTGTTAAATGAATGAATCCTGCTCAGGAGAAATATTCTACTCAGATGATGTCTTCATAACAGGAACATCGCAGAGGGGTAGATTAAGGGGGTGGCATAAGACCACTGCACACGAGGATAGAACCGAGTGGTTCCACAGCCAAGGTCTATTTGCAAGATATGCAAGAAGGTTACTTGCATGAACAATAAGGCGCTCAAAGGGAACTGAGGGACTGCACAAATGGTGGCAAATAACTCAGTTCAACACTAAATGCATTAACACTTAATGCTCCTACACAAATTACTGAAGGTGGTCGCAATGGGGTGCCGGCGCTGGAGGAGGGAATTAAGGGGGTGCCACTACAAAAGTACACTGGTTTGAAGCTTGGGGTCGAACACGTGGAGGGTACAAGGGACAGGCAAAGGTGAGGACATCTGTCCTTGGTGAAGTTGTGAGTGCTTCTCTCTCTCAACTTTGATTGCATCGTCTATTTCTAACCTTGGGGGATTACTCCTGGGTATCCAGATAGATGGTGCAAAAAGTCAATCTTCACCTCATTTTCTATATTGAGCACATGGCATCCAGTCAGACCTTGTGGAGAGTTTACCATGGCCCGGGCAGTGCAGCACTAACTTTTTCTTTTTTGGTTCCTTCCTTGCCCATTGTCTGACATCAAGAAGGCATCTTCGAAGTTCACCTGGAAACAAGGCCTTAGGCAGTCATTTTGAACAGAAAATAAAGGAGAGAGTTCATGAAGGAGTGAATGAAAACCCACAGTTCTAGTAATTAAGACAATTGAAATGAATTTTATTCCTTTCTCTGTTACATTATGGATGTAAAAATGGGTGAGGTTGCTTGGAAAGAAGTTTCATTTGTTGCACCTCCTCAACCAAGTTAGCATTCACATCCTGGATTGGATGAGCATAATTACCAATAAGCAAACTCACTCAGAGACTTTACTTTACTTCTCTCTCACTTTCCTTTGGTGTCTTACAATTTAACTTAAACTTCTGCGTAGCATTAATTTCAAGAGGCAAAACAACACTGTGACATTTACGTTAACATAGAATAAGTACTTTCTGCTAGAGATTACATATTCTTATCATTAAGTTCCTATTACTTTTAGGCAGCATATGATGAATGTTAATCAGAATATTTTCACAACATAATGGTATAGTTAAAACAATGAATTAATACTAAGTTAATTCTAGAGATACTTCATGCACTCTTAATAATAATCAATTCAATTACAAATTTTGCATACATGCAGTTAGTCTGCCTTCAAGCGACATTATAATAAGGTAAACGTTAGCTTGCTTAGGTGTTTCCACGATAACTGAGCGAGTTCAGTGCCATTCGAATACTATAAACATGTGCTTGCGAGTCTGAAACTCGAGGTTCATTACAGAGATTCACAAAGAGAATAGATGACAGATTCAGAGTAATCAATGATTGTTAAGAAAAGATGATGATTAAATATGCCGAAATTATTTTCCCTTAACCTATGGAAAATGGTTAGGGTCATTCTTTAGCCCAAGAAGGCCGCAAAGGTAGCCAGAGGGCACGACTCCTACGGCAGGATCATTTCCCAACATCTACGATAATGGCACTGTGCCAAGCTGCATTCATATAGTAATACCTAATGGCTATGGCATGTCATATTTTAAATGTATCATGCTGTGAAAGGCATGAAAGGGAGGTCATAGAACTTACAAAATTTGGATATCGGTCAATGGCACTCTGCATTGGCAGAAGGAATTAAGGTAAATTATGGGCCTCGTTAAGGCATAAAAATAAATGTGAGTAACAACTGAAATAAGGAAGAGGGAATGTTAAAGGAAAGAACCAGTTGCAAAGTTATAAGGAAAATAAATAGGTGAAGGACCCTGACATCCTCTTCTGGATAGAGGTGCCAAAGTCATCACAGGGAAAATGGATGGCACTGTGCCAGTCTGGCACAGGTGCCAGGAGAGCTCGGTGGCTTTCTTTAAGCTACCTGGAATTATCCACGCTTGTGGTATTTCCTCCATGGACCACCCTCAGAGGGACGGTGTGTCTTGGCTGGGGAATTGGTGGAACAGAGCCCAAGGAGGGTATTTGAGTGCCACCTGTGTCGGCTTCTTTGACGGCTGATGCAGGGGCGTTCTTTATAAGCTCTACCACTATCTGTCACAGTTCCTTGAGTTCATCGGCCATTTGAGACATGGTAGAATCCTTACTCACTGTTGTGTCTGCGGCAGACTGAGACAAAGAGGAATAGGTCGTGGGGGGCGTGAGAGGTTGCAGGTAAGAATGACCAGCTCAGGAACGGATTGCAAGGCAGCACCTTTGGGTGAGCTTCTGCTGTGGTCGGAAGGATCTGTCTCTCTTACCGGCACTGGTAGCAGAGCCAAGACAGGAGAAGAGAGGGGACCCGGACTGGGCTCTCTGGAATGGAGATCGGGGGTGTATTCTGGCGCTGGCACTAAGGCAGGGTCAGGCACTAATATTTGACTTGGAATTTGCTCATCGTTCAGGACAGACGGAGCTTGGTGCTGCTTAGTGCACCCAAGTGGCACTGGCAGAGATTGTGAATTGAGGTTGGGATCTCCTGGAAGGGGATCTAATTGGGGCCCTGGCACTGGCACTGGGGCAGGGCCGGGCGCCAGAATGGGATCTGGAATCGATCTTGATGGAGGGGGCACTGGCACTGGAATGAATGCAGGCATTTGAGGCTTACTCGTGCCTAATGAATGATTTGGGGGATTTGGACCCCTGGATTGCTGTAACTTAGATGGGGACTGGAAGTCCTGTCCCAGGAGGATTTCATAACCTCCAGGAATGTATCTAGCTACAGAGAGGTGGCAGATCTCTGATCTATGAGGTCTCGTGATCCTCAACTTGACAGTAGGAGGTATCATATTAAAGTGATTGATACCTTCAATTGTGACGAGTTCACTTCTGTTAATTGTAGCTCCACGGGGAACCTTGTCTTCCCTTATAACGGGCATTTGTGCACCAGAATCATCAAATGCCTTGACCTGGCTGGTGGGGCATGTACCGCGGGGAGGTGCCACATATATGGGACCCTGGGCTGGAGGACCAAGGCAAGGGCAGGCGTACTTGACTTATTATTACTAGGGCCTTTTGCTCATTGGGCGGAGTGCCCATAGATTTTGCAAGCGGGGCAATAAGTCCGGCTATAATCTTTACCTGGCACTGTCCCATTGGAGGTAGCAGGCCCTTTACCTTTTGTCCATGACCCAGGCGTAGCTCATTGGGGTATTATCCCGTTTGAGGACGTAGAGGGGTCTTCTGGTTGATTCTCAGCCTTCAAGTGGCACTGTTCAGTGGGGTCCCCTTTTCTCTTACAATACCCACACACGGGTTTCTTATGGGGGTGCCCATTCTTGTGAGGTTGCTGGGAGTTGGTTGAGGCAAGTGAGGAGGGATATTATTCTCGTCCATGGAAACCAAGATGGGAATGATGAGTATCCCAAATGTTAGCCCAGTGACAGCACTCGACCACGGTCTTAGGCACCTTATCGCATGGATAAGTGGCAAGAGCTGGCGGGGCATAAAATAAGAAGTCCTTGATCTGGAAGAATTTGAGGACATCCTCCACACTAGTGGCTTTGAGAGATTCTAGCCATCGTTTTAGGGCCTGGGTCTTTTTGAAGATCCAGTCAGACCAGGCATATTTCTCCACCTTTTCCTCCAAAGGTTGGGAGTTGTTTCAAAAGCTTTTATAATGGCTTGGCTGACAAGGGCAAGATTTCCTTGATCCTGGTGGGGGTTTGGGGGGGGAATTAAAGGCAATGGCGCCCTTCCCTTCAAGGTGCTTTCCCAGGATCAGGGACACTTCTTCAGTAGAGGGCTGATAAGTCATCAGGACCTTTCCAATATGGTCGAGCCAGGCTTCAGGCTTTGCTTCGTCCCATTTTCTTATGAGGGAGCCTACACTGCTGAGGGTTGAGTGAGGAGAGGTTGTTGGCGTGTTGTGCGTGTCATGAGCTGTCATTGAAAGCTGATGAGCTCTTTCTTTCTCCCTCTCCTGCCTTTCTGCCTCTTCTCGTTTCTCTTGGGCTATTCTTTCTTTCTCCTTATCCTGTTTTTCTTCCTTCGTTTCTTCTCTTTCTGCCTCTTCTTGTTTCTCCTGGGCTATTCTTTATTTCTCCTTCTCCTGCATTTCTTTCTCCTTCTCCTTCCTTTCTGCCTTTCTTTCCGCCTTGGCATCGTCTACTCTCTCTTAGACCTAACCCCTCAAGGGTTGTCCTGACAGTCCCATGTCCTTTCCAGTGGACAGGTAGAACTTGAAGTGCTCTTTTTGCTGGGCCCTGGATGTTGTAGACATCTTGAGATAACGCTTATATGGGCGTGACCCTTTAGAAAATCAATGTCTGAAAAGACTCAGGGCTGTTCCAGTAAACAGGCTGTATATGTCTGAAGAGACGCAATATTGTTCAAAATGATCAGATTCAGGGTGTCTGAATAGACTCAAGGTGTCTCGAAAGCTCAAGTTTGCTTGTAATGAACTGGTTTCAATATGTTTAAAAGACCCATGGCTGTTTGAGTGAACAGGTTCAGTATGTCTGAAGAGACTCATTATTGTTCGAAATGAAGCGATTCAGGGTGCCTGAACAGACTCAAGTTGTCAGAAAAGGCTCAGTTGTCTGAAAGGCTTAAATTTCTGGGTGTCTGAAAAGACTCAGTTGTTCGTAATGAACGAAAATTAATGTTTGAATAAGACTCAACGTCAGGTGTCTGAAAGACTCACTTGTTTGAAATGAATGAAAATTATGTCTGAATAAAACAAATTTCAGGGTGTCTGAAAAGACTCACCTGTTCGAAATGAACGAGGATTAATATGTCTGAATAAAACAAATTTCAGGGTGTCTGAAAAGACTCAATTGTTCAAAATGAATAAAAATTAATATGTCTGAATAAGATAAATGTCAGGGTGTCTGAAAAGACTCAATTGTTTGAAATGAACGAAAATTAATGTCTGAATAAGACAAATTTCAGGGTGTCCAAAAGACTCAATTGTTCGTGATGAATGTAAATCAATATATCTGAATTAGACTCAAATTCCAGGGTGTCTGAAAGACTCAATGGTTCGTCATGAACGAAAATTATGGGCTCTTAATGAACGAAAATTTAGCCCAAGCTAATGTAAGCCTTTATGCACATTTTCATTTGCGGAGAGACGCTGCAGAACTAATAAAAGGCTTGCAGGGGTTATATACTTATGGTGTGTAAAGGAAATTTTCCTTGCGCTGTCAAAATAACTTAAATGTTGCGTAATGAAAACAGTACATCAACCCTACCGAAATATTAAAATCTCCAACGCACTAGCGTAAGAAAAAATGCTTAATGTTAACAAGCACGGGGCAGTCTGGACTGTCAAAAGGTTATGCTTGGGGAAGGAAGAAACTGTTATTCTTCATTATCAAAACAAATCTTTGCTCACTTGTGACTAATAATAGTACTCTAATGTTTACTTCTGGTCTTGTGACATCTGACGTCAATGAATGAGTCAGGCGGGTGGTGGGTTTTGCGGGGGGGACTCTTGTCTCTCTTGCCTGGGCAACCCTCTTTCCCACGCTCAGAGGCTCCCACAGTAATGAATGAAAGAGGGTATTCTCCTGATATATTCATCAATAAATAAATTTACAGGAATACTATGTGTTCGCCGAGGAATATCCTACTCAGTTAAAGAATTAAGAGTTTATTACTCTCAAAAATGCGGTGAGGTGCAAGGACGTATGGGTAAACTTAATGAGTGAAAGAAAGAGATTTATATATGAGTGCCGTGCATGTGTTTTTTTTATAATAATGGAATTTCTAATGGAACTCAAGAGTCAAAGATGGCAGACAGTTAGGGATGGGCCCATGTGTCGTGGAATTAAAGGTTCCGGTCGGAATTACTATTCTCTAGTCTTGAGAGCAGAAATTTAGATTCCTAAATACTTCCTAGCTTTTCCCTTCGATCAAGCAATAGAGAGAGAGAGAGAGAGAGAGAGAGAGAGAGAGAGAGAGAGAGAGAGAGAGAGAGAGAGAGAGAGGATAAATCCAGCGGTGTGAAAATAGCTGGAGTCAAAGCCTTGGTGGTCGCCTAAAGTGTGCCTATCTGGGAATTCAGGACTTTCAAATTGTCCTCATCATGTGGATGAAGGAAGAGGGGCTCTATTACTTTTTATTAACTGTTTGACTGAGTTGCTCCCTAGCTTCCTATTCTTAAAACATGCAGCTAACATGTGATAGCACAAAAATCTCGTGGAATGGTTAATATGCTCTCTATTCTCATGAACTAAATTGGCAAGCACATGGCTATCAATTGCCTAACACTGATTGCAGTCACTTTTCGCACCTAGCATAAACCTAAACAAAATATTTTGACTCTTTTACTTGTGCTGTGGAACTGGCTCTTCTCATGTGCTTAAAATGGAGGAGCATGATACTAGGGTCGTCTCTATTTATGTAGACCAGCTAGCAGTTGTTATTCCGCTGATAATTGCAAAGCAATTGCATACTCGGCAGGGTAGACAACTGCTACAAATATACCTTAGATGCTTACTTGATTCTGGTGGCAATGGATAATCGCAGGGAGTTCTTTAATTTATCAAGAATCCCACTGTATTTCATTAAAACATCTGACTAAATAGTTTGATTAAGGCAATTCTGCAGACAAATAAATCAAGGGAAATACTGTGGCTAAGGGTCTTCTTCATGTGAGGGAAGCTTATGTAAGCTCAAAGGTTCTCTTAATTATATTTACATAACAAACACAGATCAGAAGAATGACGAATTACTGGGCAGGTATTAATAAGGGCCTGCTAAATGAATGAATCCTGCTCAGGAGAAATATTCTATGCTGATGATGTCTTCATAAAAGAAACATTACAGAGGGGTAGATTAAGGGGGTGGCACAAGGCCACTGCACACGAGGATACAATCGAGTGGTTCCACAGCCGAGGCCTATCTGCAAGTTATGCAAGAGGGTTACTTGCATGAACAATAAGGCGCTCAAAGGAAACTGAGGGACTGCACTAATGGTGCCAAATAACCCAATTCAACACTAAATGCATAATTACGTTAACACTTGATGCTCCAACACAAATTACCGAAGGTGGTCGCACAATGGAAATAGAAAATAAATCAGACAGAGAAATAACAGGAATAGTGACTGACTAAGAAACCTTATTCTGGTACATTAACTTTGTCAAGATGACAATGTCCTTGTTCAATAGGGCGCCAATACTGGAGGAGGAAATTAAGGGATCGAATATGTGGAGGGTACAAAGGATAGGCAAAGGTAAGGACATCTGTCCTTGGTGGAGTTCTGAGCGCTTCTGTCTCTCGGCTGTGGTTGCATCGTCTATTTCTAACC
>NC_089755.1:17827999-17840499 GCF_040412425.1 Macrobrachium rosenbergii
CACCAATTGGGATAAATTACACTAAGCATAAGAAAAACATGTTATTATAAACTTTTTGATTACCAGAATCTACTATAAACATGGAATTAATAAAACTCGCTATTTGTGAAAACTTCTGGGGAGGTAAAAGGTACAGCCTGTGGCTTTAGATAAAATTAAGATAAAATTAATGCCGAGTCTGGTGTACTTTATTTACCTGTCGAGAGTGGTGAAATTGTACTTAGCTTCGGCATTAACCCACCTCGACCATGATAGTTCTTTGGTACATTCGGAACACGCTGCTCTTTTTATGACAATTTTTTTATCACAGCGTGATTTATATACAATCATGAAGCTACAAATGTCGCTTAATAACAAATCCATGCTACCTCGGGAATATCCCCGATGGGGAATTATCACCGAAGGGGAATTTATAAGTGATAAATGGATGGGCACTGCCGAGTCTCGATCCCACAACACAGACGCGCCATCCAGCAACTCCAGTCGACGTTACCACTGAGCCATCAAGAGCAGTATAAATTAATGCCGAGTCTGGTGTACTTTATTTACCCGTCGAGAGCGGGGAAATTGTACTTAGCTTCGGCATTAACCCACCTCGACCATGATAGTTCTTTGGTACGTTTGGAACACGCAGCTCTTTTTATGACATTTTTTTATCACACCGTGATATATATACAATCATGAAGCTACAAACGTCGCTTAATATGAAATCCACGCTACTCGGGAATATCCCGATGGGGAATTATCACCAAAGGGGAATTTATAAGTGATATATATATATATATATATATATATATATATATATATATATATATATATATATATATATATATATATATATATATATATATATATATATATATATATATATGATTATTTATTACAAATATATACAATCAGAAACAAACGTCCTTTAATATCAATTCTCTTGCTTCGGAAATAATAATTTTCATATATGTTACCCGAAGGGAATTTTAGTTGATAATAAGTCCACCGTCCGTGGGGTCGAATATCCCGGTGGTTCAATGGGGAATATATCACATATATGAAAATAATTATTTCGAGGTAGAGTGAATTTATACGTTTCTTTTGATTGTATATATATATATATATATATATATATATATATATATATATATATATATATATATATATATATATATATATATATATATATATATATATACACTTTTTTGAGATATTTAAAAAAATAAACAGGTTATTACTCAAACTACTTATGATGAGCTTTTCGTCACTGGATCATCTTATGATATCATGTAAGGCCTCCCCAAGATACATAAAGAGAACGTACCTATGAGGCCAATCCTTTCTTCATATACTACACCCAACTGCAAAATCGCAAAATACATAGTCCTTCTCTTGGAAAACTCTTTCAAAAATTAATTTACTATTAACAGTTCCTTAGAATTTAAAAATAATATTTTTTGTCAAGATTCCGATCTGGTCATGGCCAGTTTTGATATAGATTCAGCATTCACCAATATACCAGTGGAGGTAACGATCGATTATATTTTGGATACTATTTTTAATGACCAGGACAATGTGTACCACGGTTTTAACCCCTTAGATTTTAAAGAGCTGTTGGAGTTGGCGGTGCGGGACACGGCCTTTGTGTTTAATGATGAAGTTTACATACCAGTGGAAGGTGTAGGAATGGGTAATCAATTAAGCTGCATTTTTGCTGATATTTTTATGCACAAATTCGAGAGGGAGCTGCTGAAGAGCTGTCCCTCTGTTTTCAAGCCGTTATTTTATCGCCGTTATGTGGACGACACTTTTGTCCTGTTTAAAGACCGTCACCACTGTGACCAGTTTTTACAGTATGCTAATTCATTACATAATAACGTTAAATTTACTTATGAATTAGAAAATAATAACCAATTATCCTTTTTAGACACCATCGTCATCCGTGATGACAATAGATTTCATACTGGTGTGTTTCACAAGAAAACCTTTACTGGTCTTGGACAGAATTTTTTACAGTTCGTGTTTTTATAATTTTGAATTGAATTCCCTGTCCACTCTCCTCCACAGGGCCATAACACTTACATCCGATTGGCATCTTTTTCACAAGGAAATAGGTTTTCTCTACGATTATTTTAAATCCAACAGCTATCCATCCAATTTATTTTTAAAATATGTTATGAAAACATTGGATAAGTCCTTTCACACCCCTGCTACCACACACTTGGCACATAAGTTAACATACTATATAAGTTTTCCATTCACACATGACACCTCTTTCCTACCCAATCTAAAAAGGATTTTAACGCATTTTTTTTCCTGCAGTTGACGTGAAGCTCATATTTAAAAACCCAAGAACTATTGGCGGTATGTTTCGTCACAAAGAGAAACTGCCCCCTTTAATGCAGTCTGGTGTTGTTTATTTATTTATTTGCTGTCAATACCATTGACAGACATACGTGGGAAACACACGCTTAAAGTCACAAATTGGCGTTAACTTTCGAACTTGGTGCAAGTTGTCCAGTCCCGAAACATCAAATATTAGAAATCACATAAAACTATGCAAAAGTAAAATAAACTATAATGATTTTAAGATTATACTAACTAGCCAACACGAACACCACCTCCCTGTTCTTGAATCATTAGCGATCAAGAAGCTTGTTCCCTCTTTGAGCAATTATTCCTGTTCCACGCCCCTGTATATAGCTTAAACAACACCCCACCTTATGTTTATTGTTTTTTCATACAGCAACTGGACTTCGAGGAATAAGGTCTGTTAGTTTAAATATTCTAGTTCTTTCTCTCTTTTTTTAACAATCTTATTTTAGGTTTACCTTTTGTATTGATGTTTTAATTTATCATAATTTATTTGTACATACATGCTAACTTTTCTTGCTGTATTTGTATAGTTTATTTTGTATTTTTAGCCTTGAGGATGAGACAAGGATCTCGAAACGTAGGCCGTGATGAGTAAAGGAAAACCATGTACCAAGCTTTTTGCTTTAGTGCTTTTTTGCGTATGTCTGTGTGTGTATATATATATATATATATATATATATATATATATATATATATATATATATATATATATATATATATATATATATAAATATATATATATATATATATATATATATATATATATATAATTTATATATATATATATACAATTTGCTATCCTTAATATTTTACTTGATTCAGATATTTTGCTACTGCTCCAGCAAAGAAATTGACTCCATTTCCTTCACTTAGCAGAAAAGAAGAGAAGGGGTCGGGCATTACTGGTAAGGTTTCCTTTAGGCTATGAATAATCCTGGGTAGGGTGAGTACTTGTATTGCCCCATGGAGCGTGTACCATTTGTGCGGGACAATGACTAATCCATTTATAGCCCAGGGTTTGTTTCTTTTTGCCCTCACGTGGCTGATTACCATTCGTAATATGGAGACAAGTTTTGAGTAAAAGGTGAATGGGGAATAGATAACGAATAAAAAAAAACACTACGGAAATTTCAGACAACAGAGAATTTTTAGGATGTCTGATAGTCTTTTTTGCAATTACTTACATCGCTTAGGCCAAAAATAACAAAAGAATTCACCACTTGTAGACAGCAAACGTATAATCTGCTAGAATAATCTTCACAGGTAAAGGAGAGGCTTAAGGGAAACAGTTATACGCCTCCTTTTATCCTTTTAACCTGAACCTATATAAATTATTTATTTTATATGGCACACAAAGATAATATAATTTTTCTCAGTGTTGATTTATTATTTGGCAGCAGCTATACTAATCAAGAAAAATATATACCAACCATTCTTACCGTTTATATGGTTTCTCTCTCTCTCTCTCTCTCTCTCTCTCTCTCTCTCTCTCTCTCTCTCTCTCTCTCTCTCTCTCTCTCTCTCTCTCATAAACACCTTCCTGGTAAAACGGCATCCCCAGTATTACAGAAGTGTCGGAGATATTTATTTCTTCTGAATAGCAGTCTTAAAATAATAGTGTAACACAAATAATGTAAATGATATCTGAGAGGAATTCCTATATACATCTAAAAATATGTAAAATTCCTATTTATTTCCAAGAATGTATAGTAAGATATTAGAAGTTATTCCATATTGCTGAAATATAAAGTATGATTGACATAAACTAGTAAATATATTCGTAAATCACCCATAGTCCAGAGAGTTTTATAATTCTATGTGTATGTCTGAATGGTAAAACCAAGGCAAGGCAAATGCCAATGTTAGTCTCTTATATAAGATCTCACACAGCGTTGATAACTCTGAATTTCGAAAACTACGTATGGTATCCTTGATCAGCTGGGCGCTTGGTCATTGCTAAAAATATAATCCAGAAATGGGGTTAATATATATTCAGCGATATGCTCATTTGCAACCATTATTGTAATTATGTCTACTGAAATTAGAGTACTCTCCAATGCTATTGGTCTACAATTAGAAGGAATAAATCATTGGTAAACATTTTTATTTTGTCACGTCGCTCTCGCTTTCATGATAATAAATCTCATTTTTTTGCCTAGCTGATGGAATACTAAGCGGAAACATAAAATGATCAACGTTCTTTATGATTAGTTTTCTAACGGAGATACGAATAATTTTTAACTATAACATTCAACTGTGATGCAGCCGCCTTTTACGGATTCAAACAGAAAGAGAGAAAATGACAGAAAGAAAAAAAAGAAGACTGTGTCATTCGCAATCAGTGAAGTGCTTATACCTCTGGCAACATTATACCCCTGATATATAGTACTTACCCTATGTTCCTATGTTTATTTATTTGTATTGTCATATGAATTACATATTATATATATTACGGATGGCTACTATCACAATATTATCATAAAAGTAAAACAGGTTAATTTGTAGCAAAACAACAAATACACGCGTTATTACACTGATTGTTTACGTTTTCGATCGTTTGGTAGCATGCTACAGATGACCACAGCCTAAAAACCCTCCGGATTGTGGTAAGTGTGAGGCCTCATCTCGGCCGTAATCAAAGGGTTAAAACGGGATAATGCCATTGCTTATTTGTTGCCCAAAGCCTGGGGTCACTCAGTACTGACATGCTATTATAACGGAGGGATGATCACAGAAACGCGTGTAACTGGAAGCACGATGAACTGATGATAATATTCCATCATAATAATAATATTCCATTAAAATAATCTTCTCTTTTTTTTCGTCTCATCGAACCCGGGTCAAGTCGGGTCAGAAAACTCTGTGATTAGAATTGAGCAATTTTATCAATTTTGCATACTCTTATTTGTTAGAGAATGATTTTGTAAACATAATGAGGCAAATTATAATTTTTTTTATTCGTAAAAGCTTCTGTAAGATTAAAATAACGGTTGTAATGTTGTAAACGATACTAGTTAAGGTTTCATATTGTTAAGAAAGGAGTTGTGACCAGGCATTTATATATATAGATATATGTATACAGTATATATATATATATATATATATATATATATATATATATATATATATATATATATATATATATATATATACCAGATCATAACTCCTTTATTGGCAACATGAGACCTTCATCTGTTGTCATTCACAACATTACGACGGACATCATAACCTTTTAGACGCTACTGTGAATAACAAAAATTACATTTAGCCTCACCATAATTAAAAATTCTTAAAGTAAATATGCAAATGGATAAAATTGCTTTATTTTAATCCCCGAGTTTTCTGACCTGATTTAAACCGGTCCCGATGAGGCAAAAAAAAATTATAATAATGGAATATCACCATCAGTTAATCATGCTTCTAATTACTAGTGTTTCTGTTATCATCCCTCCATTATAATAGTGTTTAGAACACAAATATTCAGAGGAAGACGGAAGAAAACCACACATCACTAGCCTGTCTTTTTTTATTTTATAGCCAACGTTTCATAACTATTAACACAATTACATCCTCAGGGCTGCGCATAAGAAAATACAAAAAAACGATTATCAGTACAGTCTTAGAATACATTTAAAATATTACAGAGTAAGAATGAAATAAATGAAAATAAAAACACAACCAACCTAGAGGTAAGACGGTAAGGAACTATATGGAAAGAAACCACCACAGGAAGAAGTTAAGCTAAAAATATATATATATATATATATATATATATATATATATATATATATATATATATATATATATATATATATATATATATATATATATATATATATATATCTCTTCTTCGTTTTAACTTTTATACCCATTTTTTTATATGGGGTAAGGGTGTGCCTTTTTTGAAGGACTTTGATTTTAGAGCCCACCCTCTACAGCATAAACTAAAATTGATATTGGACCCCAAAAACAAAAGTAGTTCAGAACAGGTATTTATGTTTTTAAGATTTCTCTCTGTTTAGTATTTAATATTTTGTTTGGCCCGATCCCATCTGTAATCCCAGGATGTACACGGACAAGTTGCATTCTTGAGGGTATGATCTACCAACCAGCAAATATATATAATATAAGCTGAGACTATAAACTCCATTTTTTGAAATTAGAGCCCACCCTCTACAGGTACTTATTTAAGTTTCTCTCTGAGTATTTAATATTTTGTGTGGCCTCCATCTGCCTGTCAGGCTGCATTCTTGAGGGTTGATTTCAGCAAATACCATCTGAGACTTCATTTTGTGCGTCACCTCTCTTCGAGGCTTGGTATACCATCAACATGATCCTTTAAGATATTACCAATGTTTTCACACACATTAAGGTGAGGGGAGCTACCTGGAAATCCATTTGATGAGAAGAAATCGATACCACTGTTTCGAGGCAGCCCCTGTGTCTTAAGAACCTTGAAATGTGGTGCCTTATCATGCAAAAATGTGACTTCTTCCAACAGATAACACATTTTCAGGATCTTTGAGGAAAGGAAATACTCCACCAGTAAGCACAGTTTCTCTGAAGTATTCGTCATTCCATGACTGTCCTTTTCTTTGACGATCTACATTAACCGTTTGGCTGTGAAACAGAAAAATTCCCAAACATTCAGGAAATTTCACAACTTGGTGATAGCACACGTCATCGCTGATATCATCCAAATTTGCAGCCCAAATGATGTCATTTTTATGATTTGGCTTCCTGACTGTAAATGAAGAATTCATTTTCATGGAGAAAGTCAGTTTCATCCCAATCTTTAAGAAATGAATCACAAAAACCATGCACGGTCTTCTCTCTGTTGCTGAGTGATGTTGGGCTTGCTGATAACATGAAATGGCTTGATACCAGATTTTTTCAACTCATGATATACAGCACTATAACTTCTCTTCTTTCCCCTTTTTGTTTCTAGTTCAAGCGCCAATTTACGTAAAGACTTTCTTGGTCCACCCACCCTCAGCTATGATGTCTTTTGACTCCTGAGAAAGGACTTCAGGCCTTCCAAGAATCTCACGCTTTTCATGATGAAGGTCATATAGATTTTTGTTCCAGTTTCTTTTAACAAAGGATTAATCTCTTTTAAGGTATTTAGCTATCCAGGAACGTGAAATGAAGGATGTGCCAGCATCCCTGGCCTCTCTGAAGGTTATAGCCCAGATTCGGTCAATCCATCTGATTTCCTCCAAGTCGTTAGCCATGGCTGTATCTAACTCTGTCACTTAGTCTGAAAAATAAGAAATGTAAAATGAAGCTAATAGAGACTTAAAATAATGTACTTGGGGATAGGCTATAGCAGGAAAATTCATAACTTTCCATTTGTTCTGTGGAGGGGGCCTCTAATTTCAAAACACCCAGTATATATAAATATATATATATATATATATATATATATATATATATATATATATATATATATATATATATATATATATATATATATATATTATATATATATATATATATATATATATATATATATATATATATATATATATATATATATATATATATAATGTATATCTGATTTACAAAGATACAGAATGTGATAATTGTATAAATAAAGGCAAATACCATGAAGGAAAAGTGAAACAACTGAGTAGTTGCTAGACCTATTGACACACGGTTCTTTATTAGAAGACTGATGAAAAATATAAAAGCAAAGTTACAAGAGAGCTTGTATAATTGACAGATGACATACAGATATCCTTGGGGGTGGGGATCATAAGGAACATGTACCTGGAGTCCAGCACACTTGAAGAATTAGTGGACCTCCCAAAACAAAGATAAAGGGTTGACTCCTCCCTGCTTTAGAGACAGTTGGGCTTCATCCTTTGTAAAACCTCTCAAAGATTTACCTTTTTTCGGAGGTCCACTAATCTTTCTTATAAATCCCTAAGGATATGCTGTCAATTATATTACACTTACATTTTTCATCAGTCTGCATCTGTTCCTTATAATCCCCATCCCTTCATGACATTTACCTTTATATGTATATGATATATATATATCATCTGTCAATTATATAGCTATTTATGTCTATATATATATATATATATACATACATTTTCATATATATTTTTTTATGTCATATATCTGTATATATAAAGGACTGTATATATATATATATAAATATATATAAATATACATACATATATATACATAGCAATATATATATAGTTGTTTCTATATTTACATACATATATATATATATATATTATATATATATATATATATATATATATATACATACATACATACATATATATATATATATATATATATATATATATATATATATATATATATATATATATATATATATATATATATATATATATATATATATATATATATATATATATATATATATATATATATATATATATATATATATATATATATATATATATATATATATATATATATATATATATATATACATACATATATATATATATATATATATACATATATATATATATATATATATATATATATATATATATATATAATATAATATTACAATAGCCACAATCCCCTCTTAACTTCTCGAATTCTTCGTGCTTTGTTTGATATGCTTATCACTGCAAAGCCTTAAGATCCAAGTGTAAGAAATATGAAGGAATTATAACTTCCGGTAGCAAGAAACAGACCCGGGTACCATAACATATTTCTTGTACTTGGATCTTAAGTCTTTATAGTGACAAGTGTATCCAAAAATGTGGAAAAGAATTCGAGAAGTTAAGAGGGTATTGTGGCTATTACAATTACATATGCACCTGGTACAAAGTGACTAATAGAATATAAATATATATATATATATATATATATATATATATATATATATATATATATATATATATATGTATATATATATATATATATATATATACTTTATTTATATATATATATATATATATATATATATATATATATATATATATATATATATATATATATATATATATATATATATGTATATATATATATATATATATATATACATGATATATATATATATATACATGATATTCTCTTGTAAAATGTATAAAGTATAATTTTCCAAGAGTATTATGATATACTTTGTAATTGTTGTATGATTTTTTTCTATATACAAGAGATATTGTGTAGTGCATTCTGTATATTATTAATAGTTATATAAAAATGTCTTTGTAATGTCAGATCTCACAAATATTAATGATTTAGATAACTTAACAGCGTGATTTAAAATCAATAATCTTTCTTAATAATAACGCAATAGTGGGAGAGAGAGTTTAAGTTAGACCAGATGTTCTAGCTGTCATCAGTCAAACCAGTGTGTTTGTAGATAAGCGTTCTGTTGCATTAGATATTGCCTCAGTCAAGAGATAAGGAAAGATTCTGCTCATTCATGCTTAATAAATATGCCAATCAAATGATTAGCCACCTGCTAGTTGTATCAAACATGTTAAGACTTTGTCCTAAGTGATTTCCCTTAAAGTCACATATGCCTTTTTTGAGAATTACGGGGAGTAAAACCACATAGATATTATGTAATATAGTTTCTGAACATGATCTCATTTGATTGCACCATGTTTTGTAAGATTGCATCAGCCAATTCTGATCGCATCTCATGTGACCGGAAGTCTAGAATGTTCTTTGTGTCCTGGTCCCAAAATGTTTTAGAATATTCTATGGATCTCGGCCCCAAAACGTTTTGCCTTGATAATGATGCCACCTTGTTGTTTTGGTTTTAACTGGAAACCTAAAAATTTGTTCAATCTGATTTTAGAGACCGGTTGCGCTGGTTCCCCATCTCTCACTCTCTCACACGTTTTAATCTTGTAATGAAAAAGACTTTATACTAGTCACTCTAGTAATTAATTGTGAGATCTTACATTTAGATTTATGATAGTGTGTAAGTGTGATAAAGGCGCCTTGAAAAAGGTGGATAATGGCCACAACTGCAGTTAACAGGTATTGTATTAAAAATTTACACCATGGTATAAGTAATTAGTAGACCAGTCAATATATTGAGGGTTGGTTGCTTTAGTGAATTTACACTACATTTCATTTTCATGTTTTGTGTGATAGTGTGTTCTTAACATCATCAGAATTATTTGATTCTTCTTAAATTTAATACTTTTGTGTGCTTGCAATATCTTTGTTTCTCACATTTTATGCAGTGGTGATTTAACATTTATTGACCTAGCATCTTAAGTGTTTCTTGATAATTTAACATTGCATCCTTGATTTAATTTCATATTTTAACAATTGTAGCAGTATAATTTTCATTTATTTAGATTTTCTTTTCAAATCTTAAGGATTTCTTAATAGTTTGAATTTTGCTTGATTAAATTTACATTTGTGATTTAATCCAAGATTTAATTAAATTTTGTGTTGTTTTCAAATAGTAATATTTTATTCAAAAGTAAGATTATGAATTCTGATTATAAATTCTGAATTTAAAAATAAATTTTTGTATTTAAAACTTTTATAACAGTGTTCCATTTACTGACCACCAGTGGTAGGATTAATTTGTGAATAAGGCATAGTGATAAATATGTTTTTTTCCTTTGTTTTGCTGAAGTGAATCGAGACCAGGGAGGCAGTTAAAGTTGTTTGGTGGAGTGATGCCTTTTAATTAACTTAAGCATATATAAATACCTCACAAGTGTTTTGATAAGCTTAGTCTGATTTCTCACATGATTAGTAATCTTTTTAAGGGAAAACTGTTGCCTTTAGAGTACTCAGTCGTATTTTTATTATTATGAGAGTTCAGGCATCTGGCTGAAGTGAGGTAAATTTTTTAATTCTATGATTAGTAGCACAATGATCAGGTACTTGGAACACTTGGTGACAATATATATACACACACACACACACACACACACACACACACACACACACACACACACACACACATATATATATATATATATATATATATATATATATTATATATAATACCCACAATGCCCTCTTAACTTCTCGAATTCTTCATGCTTTTTTGGATATATATATATATATATATATATATATATATATATATATATATATATATATATATATATATATATAATATGTATATATATATGTATCAAATGTAAGGAGCCCATAAAAATGCTAAAATGTAGCGAAAAAGGCTATATTTCAGAGACCAACTGTCTCTTATCAGGGAAATAGTGAATGAGAAAAAGTTACAGAAAAGCGGTATTTACACAAGAAGGTCCACAGGTCAGCCATTACGTGACTCCAGTTGACAATTTCTGACAATAGCTGACCTTAATAAGAAATACCCTGTTCCCCATAGATTTATGGAAGCCATCCGCTCGCAACAAAAATTAGATGTTGTAATAAGTAGATCCGACAAAGACGGCAAAATCGTGACCATGGACAAATACTTTTACCTCATCAAAATCAACCAACTCCTTAGTAACACTAACACTTATGACAAATTAACGAAAATTCCCCTCCAAAACGTCCCCACGGAATTTTTTAGAAAAGTAAGGTTAATTGGCAAAGACAAAAAGAGCATGAACTATTGGAGAAATTTAAAGCCATTAACCCAAAACTACCTTACTATTATGACCTTCCTAAAACTCATAAAGATTACTTTCCATTCAGACCTATTCTCTCATGTGCAGGAGCTTTCAATCATAAAATTTCTAAGTTGCTAGCTGGCCTCCTTTCCCCTTTCTCAGGCACATTTTCTCCAAGTTACATTAAACATTCCGAAGCATTTCTGTCAGTTCAAAGAAGCACATATACCACTTCACACCATAAAACTTTTAAGTTTGGATGTAGATTCCTTATTCACAAAATTACCAGTATAGGGCGTTCTACGGTTTTTGAGGGAAAAATTAGCCCCTATTCAGATCATTTCCCACTAACACTAGATAAAATCATAAAGTTAGTTGAATTATGTGTATCAAATAACATCTTTTCATTCGGGGAGTCATTCTATAAACAAAAAATTCGGGTGCAGCATGGGCAGCCCTTTAAGTCCTTTTTTTAGCCAAACTATACATGGAATATTTTGAAACTGTAATAATAAACGCAATAAAACCTAAAGACATGCTATGGATGAGATATGTAGATGATATCTTAACATTTTGGGA
>NC_089755.1:17845499-17847999 GCF_040412425.1 Macrobrachium rosenbergii
ATATTACCATCCTTTCTCATCCGTCTCCACTTATCACGAGCAAAACCTCCTCCTCCTCCATCGTTTTTCTCTTAGTCTCCCAAAACTTCGGAAGTTGAGCACCTTTGGAAAACCTGACTTCCTGTGAAGTTCATTCCTTGTGCAACTGCTAATGAAGTATTTGCCCTTTTTATTTCTTATGCCTTTGCTTTCTATGATAATGTTTTGGTAACGATATTTATAACCTGAAAAAGCCATTTTGCTTCGCATCAGCTTCCTGAAAACTTATTTTTTCGGTTATCAGGTCGATAACGTGACCTCGTTCCGATTCTTTGGATGTGGGTTCGAATCCTGCTACTGAAGTCAGAATTAGTTCATATGCTTGCACTTGGATTTAAGGTTTTGTAGCGGCGAGCGTATCCAAAAAGTTACATACGTAGCTGGTAAAAAAGTGACCAGTAGGCTCTCTCTCTCTCTCTCTCTCTCTCTCTCTCTCTCTCTCTCTCTCTCTCTCTCTCTCTCTCTCTCTCTATATATATATATATATATATATATATATATATATATATATATATATGCATATATACACACGCATATGTGTTTGGAACATACATAATAACATCGTTTAACACGACTGAGTGACTATAAAAGTCCTCTGTACATTTATAACAAGAGACCACTGAAATGTTTTCCGTCACAAGTTAACAACTTCATGGAATACTTAACCTATCACCTGTGGCTCATCAACTTATTATTCCTTCGATTATTCGTAGAACTTCAAGTAAAAGTGAAAGTAAAGTGAAAGTTAAGTCGTATTGGTTTCATTTCACTGATGGAGAGCTTTCGCAATAATCTCAGTAACGCGTTTGACATATACCTCTTAACAAAGTTGAGCGTATTACAAGAAAAAAGAAAGAGTCGATGTTTTACAAAGGAGAAAACTTTGTAGAAGTAAAAGAAAAAACATTTGAATCAGGCGTGATCTCCAATACAGGTGATCACCTGTACCAAAAAAAAAAAAAAAAAACCTGTTGTAAGGTCGTGAATGACACAGGAGAGAAAATAATTTTTACAAATACGATCTTGCTGTGGAATGTCCGCGATGACAGCCTTTGAAATGACGATAGCAAAAGATAGCTCAGACATGCAATCAATTGCAGTTAGCTGAGGTGTTATTATTATGATGATGATGATTTTTTTTTTCTATCTCAGTCATCCTATTCTATGGGTGGTATTTATAGTGCCTCCTTAGGAATCATCACTTTTCCCACTATGTGCGGTGTTTCTAATAGCACACTCTTCTGCATGACTCCAGGAGCTACTTTCACATTTAGTTTTTCCAGGTTCCTTTCCTAGTGTTTCTATGATCGTGGGTACAATTTCCACTGGCATATCCCGTATCCTTCTTATTTCTATTTTCAGGTCTTGATACTTGTCAATTTTTCCTCTTTCCTTCTCATCTACTCTGGTGTCCCATGGTATTGCCACATCAGTGAGAGATACTTCTTGATTTTGTCAATCAACGTCACGTCCTGTCTATTGGCATGTATCACCTTATCTGTTCTGATACCACAGTCCCAGAGGATCTTTGCCTGATCATTTTCTATCGCTCCCTCAAGTTGGTGTTCCTACCACTTATTACTGCAAGCTAGCTGGTGTTCTTGCACAGGCTCCGTGGAGGGCTTTTGCAACTGAATCATGCCTCTTTTTGTAATGGTTCTTGCAAGCGTCAGACATTCGCTTGCTACGTGGTTTATGGTCTTGTCCTTCATGTTGCACTTTCTGAATATAGTGAGAATGTTATTTCCATCTATCGTTCTTTGGACATATCTGGTTCTTAGGGCCTGATCTTGTGCCCATGTCAGCATTCCTTCTGTTTCCTTCTTGATTTCTCCCCTCTGTAGCCATTGTCATGTTTCATTGCTGGTCAGTTCTTTAATCTGTCTCATGTACTGACCATGCACTGGTTTGCTGTGCCATTCCTCTGCTCTGTTTTTCATTTGCCTGCTAGCTGGTGTTTCTTGCACAGGCTTCAGTGGAGGACTTTTGCGACTGAATCATGCCCCTTTTTGTAATGGTTCTGTACAAGTGTCGGACATTCGCTTGCTGTGTGGTTTATGGTCTCGTCCTTTATATTGCACTTCCTGCATATGGTGAAGATGTTATTTCCATCTATTGTTCTTTGAACATATCTGGTTCTTAAGGCCTGATCTTGTGCCCATGTTAGCATTCCTTCTGTTTCCTTCTTGATTTCTCCCTTCTGTAGCCAGTTCTTTAATCTTTCTCATGTACTGACCGTGCACTGGTTTGCTGTGCCATTCCTCTGTTGTGTTTTTCATTCTCCTGCCTCAGTATATTTCTGGGTCTTTGTCACTTTTATAAGTCCTTCTTCCCATACACTCCTTAGCCACTCGTCTTCACTGGTTTTCAGATACTGCCCCAGTGCTCTGCTCTCGATGTTGACGCAGCCCTCCATGCTTAGTAGATCTCTCCCTCCTTCCTTTCATGTTATGTACAGTCT
>NC_089755.1:17855499-17890499 GCF_040412425.1 Macrobrachium rosenbergii
TATTTTTATGATAAAGAAAACAGGTAAGTTTACTTAGTCCCCAAATGGGGACCATGGGCATTAATGGGTATTCTTGGGAGGCTAGAATTTTCAAGTGATTGGCCACTGTGGTGGGCTTGACCCATACAAATAGGGTTCATCATCTGAATAATAATAATAATAATAATAATAATAATAATAATAATAATAATAATAATAATAATAATAATATTGTAACACAGTGTTTTAAACTTTAACGTATTTTAGGCTGGAATATAATAACTGGTCGCTTATTCAAGATAAATATTTTACATTGTTGCCAGTTTGTATCAAATAATAATAATAATAATAATAATAATAATAATAATAATAATAATAATAATAATAATAATAATAATAATAATAATAATAATATAACATTGTAATACAGTGTTTTTAACATTATCGCATTTTAGGCTGGAATATACAGTAATAGCTAGTCACTCATACAAGATATATATTTTACATTGGTGCCCGTTCATGTCAAATCAATCAGCCAGGTTCAGCGTGACACTGAATGGTGCCTATTCATTCTGCAAATGAAAATAATCAGGGAGTTGGTATCTGTGATAAGTTTTTTTTTTTTATTTTGCTTATATACATTCACTAAACAGTATCCCATTTTATAAATGCATTAGAAATTATATACGCTGAATATTTATGTAGAGTGTGTGTGTGTATATATATATATATATATATATATATATATATATATATATAAATATAAACGATCAGGTCCTCATGGAAAGGAGTTTTGTTCCCATTACATTTATTCTAAATCCGACGTTTCACATCGCTTGGTGCATTTTCAAGGATGAAAAAGCAGTTAAAATAATAAATACTTGTATACATAAGATAATAAGTATATACAAATTTTATATTTAAAAACAACACGGTGACACCATGAAAAAACAGGACACCTACCCATATTGGTGGTAAAAGTTAGACTAAAAACAGTTGTAAATATAGTGAGAAGGAAATACAAAAACATGAGGCAGTGAACAACCATGGTGACGAAGATTGGTTGTTAAGTGCCGGAACAAACAGTTCAATCTTTATGGACTTAAGGATGGTTAATTCCTCCTCAATCTGTACTCTTCCCAAAACTTTAAAATCATTGACGTCTATATAAGTTTTGTATATCTTTACATAATTACTTATATTAGACTGGTGAGGACTGGACAGTTTGCTCCCCATTCTGTAGCTCACCCCCTGATGAAAGTGGATTCGAACAATCAGTAGTCTCCTATTGCATCCAATATAAAGATCAAACTGTTTGTTCCGGCACTAAACAAACAGTCCTCGTCAAAATGGTTGCTCATTGCCTAATGTTTTTGTGTTTCCTTCTCACAATGTTTACCTCTGTCTTTAGTCTAACTTTTACCACCAATATGGGTAGGTGTCCTGTGTTTTCATGGTGTTGTTTTTACATATAAAATTTGTATATACTTTTTATCTTATGCACACAAGTATTTATTATTTTAACTGCTTTTTCATTCTTGAAAATGCATCAAGCGATGTGAAACGTTGGCCTTAGAATAAATTTAATGGATCAAAGCATGGTCAGCATGGCAGAGGTGGGTTGATGTCGACTCTAAATATAAATACCTGACTTTGACGGGGATTTGTAGGTGGGAGCCGGTATCAACTTATACCTCACTTGTTGGCCGTGTGGGTAAAGGCGTCACTGTAGTCCCGAGTTCTTGTCTTTCGATGGTTCGAACCCACAGGACGACGAACTTATTATCAACTTAAAAATTTCCCTTTCGGTAACATATATGAAAATATATTAATTCCGAGGTAGAGCGAATTGGATATTAAAGGACGTTTGTAGCTTAATGCTTATATATGAATCACGGTGATGTGATAAAAAGTCATATATATGCGACAAATATGGTATAGGTGGATTGATATACTCTAAATACAAATATGATCGACGGGGATTTATATATATATATATATATATATATGAGTTCTTGTCTTTCGTTGGTTACTGGACGACGAACTTATTATCAAATAAAAATTCCCCTTCGGTAACATATATGAAAATATATTAATTTGTAGAGCGAATTGATGTTGTGTTTGTGTGTGTGTATATGAATCACGGTGATGTGATAAAAAGTCATATATATATATATATATATATATATATATATATATATATATAGTGTACATTTAATCAGTATTGTCACACGACTTAGACGGCCTTGGTATCCTCAGGTGAGTACTTTTCCAAATGCTTTTTTTCATGGTATTTTAAAAAATTAACTAAAATTCTTGAAGATATTAGAAATATTTTGAAATTAATATTATATGTATGTATATATATTTTTGGTTCTTAATATCATAAAAATCTCTTTTCATGCCACTCTTAATGCATTGTGTAACACAGAATTAAAATATTGTATTTACTGCTGGTATTCCCAATTGTGTTTATCATCATTATATTCAATGCTACATATAAGTAATTCTCTTAAAAACGAATTTCTTTACATTATTGTATTGTTCAGAATCAAAATGTGCGTAGGTAGGAATATTAGCACGCTTTCTGTACACAATATATTTGAACTAATTATTAATCTAGGTATTAGACAATCAGAAAAATGTCAGTCTCCCATCAATTTCCATTCCATTTTGAATTTTATCGATGGCAAAAAATTATTTACGTTTCGTGATCAAATGTATATTAACATACTGAACCACATTACAATTCGTTGAATGATTTTATTTATATACTGATTTTTAAAAATAATCACGTACGAAATGCTTAAGACGGTAAAACGGGAGATAGAAGATTACCCAACGCTATAATACTATATATAAAAAAAAATATGGAAAGCTTTCATTCCATCAGTATGAAAGCCTTTTTGTGCCTGTGAAATTTCGGAGAACACAGACACAAAAGGATGTTGCAATTCGTGGATGATGGATATCTGATAAAGAGGTGCTTCAGGAGATGAGGAACTTAAAAAAGAAAAATAAAAGAGAGTCTTTTCATGAGACTAGCACGGGCATGAAATTTGTCCTAGTGAGGCTCAAGAATCGATAACACAGCGTAAGTCTTGGCTGTGTGACTCACAAGTCTTTTAGGATTGTCCTGTGAGAATGTTTGTTAAGTTCAAATGACACACATACATACAAACACATGCAAGACTTTTTGTCAATTATACACTTGTGACTGTCCTCTGGGAATGTTTGTTAAATTCAAATGACATACTAACATACATACATATGCAAGACTTTTTGTCACTTATACACTTGTGACTGTCCTGTGGGAATGTTTGTTAAGTTCAAATGACATACTAACATACATACATATGCAAGACTTTGTCACTTATAAACTTGTGACTGTCCTGTGGGAATGTTTGTTAGATTAAAAAACAAACATACACACTTATGCAAGACTTCTTGTCACTTAAACACATGTGACAGTCCTGGGGAATATATGTTAATTTCAAATAACATACGTACACATGCGGAAATGTCTAAGTTCAAATGACACACATTCACATATCCACATATGGAAGAGTTTTTGTCAATTATACTCCTGTGACTGTCCTGTGGGAATGTTTGTAAAATTTAAATAACATACATGTACACATACACACATATGCAAGGATTTTTGCCACTTATTCTCCTGTAATTTTTCTATGAATATATCCAAATTCTATTTGTAAATACCTACATAAAAACTGGGTCTCTTTGTATTGAAAACGGAAATGAATAATATTACTTAGATAGTAATGACCAGAATTATATTATCCCTATGATCACACTGAAGGTGTTCATGAGCACTAAAAGACATCGCCTTGTACCAAAAGACATTGCCTTGTTCTGTGTCTATAACATTCCTATGTTAAAACTTAGACATATTAATTTAATAAGTACCCTACTTATGAACATTTTCAGTATGATTATAGGGATGATATAATTCTCTTCACTAATACGTAAGTAACACTATTCATTTCCGTTATCAGTAAAAGCTAATCACTTCACACGAGGAAGAGACCCAGTTGCCGAGTAAGCATTTAAAGCCTACATGAGGATTTACAACCAGTCTGTTGTTTAGTTTAACTCAAAGCTCCACCCAGGGTTCAGTTAATTAGTCCATGCCAGTCAGTTGGCCAATTCCCTCGTGTAATCGCGAGATGGAATTAACAAAGGTCAGACACAGAACCCTCCAAGAGAGAAGCTTCATTGCTCAAGTTCCGAAAGGGCGATTTGGTCATTTAGAAAGTGACAGATAATCTTTGACTGTTAAATTGTCGAAGTCTATTTCTGTAGATAATCTATTAAATTGTTAAGGTCCATTTTTGTAGTAAATCAAGACCACTTTCAATAATGTCCTAAATAATGATTTAGCCTCTTTTTTTCTTCTTTAATTCCATGAGTCGACAAAACTGGCATTTTATTGCAATTTGGTAATTTAGAAAACGACAGATAATCTCTAACTGTTGAGCTGTTGAGTTTTTTTCCGTAGCAAATCTTTAAAACTTTTACGAATATGACTCGTCGAATCAATAATACCACAAATAATGATGTTTTTTCTTCCTATTTGAGTTTCATAAGCGAACAAGAGTAGCATTTTGCTGACCTGGATTTCACTTATGAACTGTAGGCTGTCATGCCAAGCACTGAGCCACTGGGGCACTTACGGCCATTCAGCCCTTGAGACAGTGAAAAGGAGTTAGAGAGCAAGATCAAAAGATCCAGAAAATAAAGGAAATGAAGCTCAGTGATATAAAGGTGAAACTGGTAGAAAATACAACAGTTGCCCTAATGCTGTTAGAAGTGTTAAATACCATAATTGAAGAAAGGAAGTGCGGATGGAAGTAAAGTAAAGTAGATGCAGCTGAGGGCTGATAGGACGCTGCAAACACCCTTCAGTAATGTCTGATGTGTATCACGTGAGGTGTACTAACGGCACTACCCCTTACTGGGTTTATAGACGGCATGTGGACATTATCATGAAAAGAACCTCGGTCTCAAGAAAGGATCCATTCAGCACGGTCGAATCAAAGCTTCCAATCGAGGTCCAAGTTTCCCATGATAAATGTTTGTCTTGTATAAATGACAAACTTTGTAGGGACAAAAAATCAGAGTATTTCCCCAAATTAAGCTTTAGAAATATTGATAACTTGTTAAAGAGGAAAACTGAATAGTTGGAGACTTTTCCTAAAGTGATTCAGTTACCAAGATTTGCTACGTCTGGAATGATGTCGTGTAGCAAAGCTTCCTGGAAATCTTTTGTAACAAAGTTAGTTGATAACAAGGAAACAAAAGAAAAAGCTTCATTCACAAATTCACCCAAATGAAAAATATGAGATCACAGTCGACATATCTGAAGAGATACACACACACACACACACACACACACACACACACATATATATATATATATATATATATATATATATATATATATATATATATATATATATATATATATATATACACACACACACACACATATATATATATATATATATATATATATATATATATATATATATATATATATATGTGTGTGTGTGTGTGTATATGTATCATAATGTGTGTGTGTGTGTGTGAGTGTGTGTGTGCATGTATGTATGTATTATAAAATCCATGTCAGAAGGTGAGTGAAAACAGGGGCTTTGAACAAGTACTTTCGTAGTTTATTCTACTTTTTCAAGTTTACACTGAATACAAAAGAAGTTGACAAAGCCATGTATACAAAAAAAGAAGGGTGGGCAGGGTTAGTTTGTTAATCTGGGCAGCATGTTCTTTAAACAAAAAGACAGGGACATAGGATCAAGAGATAATCCAGGGTGGAGATTAACATTTCTGGTGGAAGAAGCTTCAATGAACACAGTTTCTAGCAGATTTCTTTTCTGATGGTCGTTGACCCTGTAGATTATCGTTGACTTATCCCAGTTCTTCCCATGGCCTGCCTTAAGCCAATAATCCGCAATGCCATTATTTGATAAGCCTCTTGAATTGTCATATTTGTGTTGGGAGCTTCTTACTTTTAGTCCTTTTGATGTTTGACCAATATAAATCTAATTACATTCTTTGCAAGGAATGTAATAAGATTTGTTTGAATTGGGCAGGCTTTCTTAATTAGTTAATTTCTCAAAACATTATTATATCTAAATACTATGTTGATATCAATAGTTTTTTAAAATGGGCACTACAAGAATGAAATTAGGATGAAATGGTAAACTGAATATTCTTAAGTTCTTTGTTAAAACTGGTTGGATTGTAATTTTTTTTTTTTTGCTTTATTTTTACAAAGCAATCTGCTAGAAACTATGTTCATTGGAGGTACTTCCACCAGGAATGTTAATCTTCACCCTGGATTATCCCTTGATCCTTTCCCCCTGTCTTTTTTTGTTTAAAGAACATGCTGCCCAGATTAACAAACTGTAACTCAGTCCCCCTTCTGTTTTTTTTTTTTTGTATATAAATCTCTGTCAACTTCTTTTGTATTCAGTGTGAACCTGAAAATACGAAAGTACTTGCTCAAATAAACTACCCTCTGACGTGGATTTCATAATATTCTCAAAAGTCCCTTCGTGCTGCATTGGATGTGTTTATGTATTTATAACTGATTCACAAAGATATGGAACGTGTGTAAGGCGTTTCCATATTCTAAAAAAAAAAAAAACTCGTAATGATGTCTTCCCCTAAAAAGTGTGTCGCCAACATATCCAGGGTAAAATAACAACTACTGGACAACTGTCCTGCCTCCTTCAAGCCGCTATTTTACCGTAGATATGTGGACGACATATTCCTACTTTTTAGGGAACAACATCATTGGGAATTTATTTTTCTTTAGAATATGCAAACTCCTCACACACTAAAGAAATATTTACATTTGAGAAAGAAAATAATAATAGTTTACACTTTCTTGATACCTTGGTCATACGAGAGAGAATGATGGTTTCATCACGGGAATTTTTCATAAGGCCACAGTTACAGGTTTCGGGCAAAATTGTTATAGTTCTGTTCACGCAATTTCAAACTCAATTCATGATCAACACCACTTCACAGGGCCATGACCTTGACTTCTAAATGGAGCTTATGTCACACCGAAATATATGTCCTGTAGGAATTCTTTAAGACCAATTACTATCCAACGAACTGCTCTTTATTTATGTCAGAAAGGTCCTACAGAAAACCTTTCAGCCACCAGCTCCGGTACTTTTGGCTTCAAAACTGAAATATTATATCAGCTTCCTATACACCTATGATATACCAGACATTTTCTATAATAAAGCCCACAAAAAAGTGAAAGTAAAACGGAGAAAGAAATCCCTAAAACATTGTTAGCCTGCCTTATATTAGTGGTTTTGAAACCATAAACTCATTGTTAAAATCTTTTAATGTCAACCTGGTTTTTTCCTATATTAACACACTAAAAGGGTGATCAAAATCTTATCTAAAATAATCTGAATGGTCTCTTCCGTAGGTACATTAGTAAACAATAATTCCACATCCAAGCCAACTATAAACAGATTGGAATCCTGACATAAAACTGCTTCTTTAAAGCTGGTGGAGTTATTTAGTCTGTAGTTATTTGATTTTAGAGGAGCAAGTAGAAGTACTAAAAACTTAGCCAGTTTGTAATTTGGGGTGTCGTACGAGGTCAAGATAAGTCTGATAGGAGTACCTTCCTTATGCATTTTAGGAAGCCCTTACAAGATACCATAAAAGGGCCCCGTTCTATATATATACAGTATATATATATATATATATATATATATATATATATATATATATATATATATATATATATATATATATATATATATATATATATATATATATATATATATATATATATATATATATATATATATATATATAAATTTCTGAATCACATCAGGATCGGACCCAGATCTTTCAACTGAAGGACGAGACCGCTGCCAACCAGGCCACGCAAGTCATAAAAGAACTTGGAACCTGGGTACCACTATACCTGGGCAGGGCGCCTTTACCAGAGTGTTTTCCCTAACTTCCCGACTCAGCAGTGACCCAATTGGGTTCGATCCTGATATGAGTCAGAAATTTATTTTTGTTCCACACTTGACTGTGTGTTGATTATATATATATATATATATATATATATATATATATATATATATATATATATATATATATATATAATCTGATTATCTCACTACAGGTAAAAAAGTGACCAGTAGGCTCTCTCTCTCTCTCTGTTTATCTTCTACTCTCTCTCTCTCTCTCTCTCTCTCTCTCTCTCTCTCTCTCTCGTAATGTAGGTTCTACAGGATCATGTTAGTGAGAGTAAAATTCCCTGAATGCAACGAACATGAAACAAGAAGCTGTAAACACCATATAATAATAACAACAGAACTCCCGAATGAACGACGAAAGCCAAGTGGAAGACATTTTGCAAAGGCGAAAACAAAAGAAAGTCGAGATACTGAATCTTATTCGCTGCGTCAAATATTTCGTAGCCGAAAATAGCAACGAATAAACGAAATGAAAATCTACGTGTTTAATTTTCTCCCTTTAACGAACAAGTTGTTCTACTTTTAACGAATCATTCGCAGCTTTTAACTAACGCGTATCACAGGCTGTTGTTTCTGTCGCTTGATTACGGAGGATGAAAATCCCTAAAAGTGTCTTTTTATTGAACGAATGCGCGAGCTTATTCTAATAGATATGCAAATGCAATCATTGCAAGCCATTTTTCTACTCGCGTACTGAGCGGCAGATCATGTATAAATTGAAAGTATTTACCAAAAAAGAATTATTTTTTGTATACAGCTTGGGAAATGTAAAATTATTCCCAACAACAATGTCGGAATATTTTCAAAGTTAAATAGATGGCTCTGGAAAATGGATGATCATGTGATAAAAATTTACCTTAAAAACAAGTAAAAACCTTATACTCGTACATGAAAAGTACTTTCAGTCTGTCTTCAGCTAAATTACAAATTATTTCTACAGACTAATATCTTCCTGTCTAGCTCAAATAAAAAGTTAATAGGAAAGATGAGGAAGCATATTTTACTTACTAAACAAATAAATACACACACACACGCACATATAATCGCGCACACAGACTTACACACACACGAGCGCATTGTCTGTCTGTTGTCCCAGATCTGAGGCTAAATCTGGTGGGAACTTTTACCATGCAACGAGAGAGAGAGAGAGAGAGAGAGAGAGAGAGAGAGAGAGAGAGAGAGAGAGAGAGGGGGGGGTGAGAGCGAGATGCTGGATGAGTGAGAAAGAGAAACGGAGAGTAGCTGGGGGGGAGCTGAATGAAGGAGAAAAAGAGTGAGAAAAAGCTGGGGGAAGTGTTGGAGAGAGAGAGAGAGAGAGAGAGAGAGAGAGAGAGAGAGGGCGGGGGGAGTGTGCAGTTGGGGGGAGAGGAAATGAAATCTCTCTTTTTACCTCCCTTCAACAACAGATGCTGGAACAAAAATTAATTTTCAACTTGGTTACTTCAGAGAAGACTACGCCAACCGGAAGTACTGACGATTTTATCAAAACTATGAATTATTTTTTTTTAGGGGTGCAGGATAGAGGCAGCCTTAGTTGCCAGAAGTACAGTCGGTCCTACAGTATTGTTGTGTTTTGGATTTTTTGAGTTATGGCTAATCTACCTTTTTTATTTGGTGTTTTAATTGTGATACTATTAAGTTTACGTATATTTCAAGGGAGCATTTGCTAGTTTCTATTCTTCTGGAATCTTGAATCTTTGCATCAGCCTTTCTCCTCTTCTCTCTCTCTCTCTCTCTCTCTCTCTCTCTCTCTCTCTGTCTCTCTCTCTCTCTCTCTCTCTCTCTCTCTCTCTCTCTCTCTCTCTCTCTGTCTGTCTGTCTGTCTGTCTGTCTGTCTCTCTCTCTCTCTCTCTCTCTCTCTCTCTCTCTCTCTCTCTATATATATATATATATATATATATATATATATATATATATATATATATATATATATATATATATATATATATATATATATATATATATATAGACACAGTATTTGCTTCTCAGAAATACGAACCGTTTACATATTACTCTGTTTACACAAGCAAGCAATTATGAAGTAATGGAGTGAATAGAGAATAAAAAAAACATTTTTCCCTAATGAATTGCTTTTACAGAACTTCCTCTGATGCTCTTTGGACCTGAAAATGCCCCATTACCGCATGGTAGACAGCGAATGTTTAAAGGTGCGGGCGGAGGTGCATGAGCCCTCACGGCACAATTAAATCCACTGTTTTCTGTACAGAAAATATGACCTTGAACTAATACCTATTCCCCGTGTGTTTGTGTTTTTGCGTTATGCAAAATTGTTCACTCGTAATTTGGTGTTACTGAATGTAGCAATGCCACAAAAGAGATAAATTTAATCATTTTATCTAAAAAAGTTTTTGTAACTGGTGTTACGAAAGGTAGCATACCAGAAAACAGATATATTTACTGATTCTAATTCCAAAAAGTTTTGATAATTGAATATGTTTTGTTCTGTGTATTGTTGTATTTAATAATGTATAGGATAAATACACAAAATAGATATGTTTACTGATTTTATTTAATTTTTTTTTTATATTTGAATGTATTTTCTTCTCTGCATTATTGTACTTAATCACAAACAAAACTGAAAGTATATATACTAATTGATCTACGAATCTTGATTTCGGAAGTTTTTGTAGTGGTATCTTTCTAAAAGTTGAATTAGCAATAAACTGCTTTATTATTATTTATGAAATTACCAAAAGAAAGAGAGTGGATTCTTTTCCACTTCAGCTTGCGTACGAAGCCCATGGCCGAACAGAAAGAGTTTCTGCAATAAACTTTCATCAGAGTGCCTGCTGTATCGTATTGACTTGAAATGCCTTCTCTTCAGTCACTTGATTAAATACTTCCTCTCTCTCTCTCTCTCTCTCTCTCTCTCTCTCTCTCTCTCTCTCTCTCTCTCTGGAAACTGAAATATAATACACAATGCTACCACAGGCAATATCCAAGCTCCGGTTTTGAGAAGCTTTGCTCTCTCTCTCTCTCTCTCTCTCTCTCTCTCTCTCTCTCTCTCTCTCTCTCTCTCTCTCTCTCTCTCTCTCTCCTGGAATATTTAATACAGGGGAAGTGAAAGTAGAACACGAGACACATTACTCACTGTCAAATGAACAAGACAGAAACTTTTCAGCGCTGGGTTGAGAGAATTTTCCTTTATTTCTTCATCATTTCAGAAACACCGTCTAAAAGTACTTTGTATTAACTTCAAAAACTTACGTTTTCGGTCAACTTCCTGGGCCACAACTGGCTCTTACAACGGAAAGGGGTCAACTGAAAGTTGATCTAAGATCACATATGCAAATGTCTTTATCTACATCATATATATATATATATATATATATATATATATATATATATATATATATATATATATATATATATATATATATATATATATATATATATATATTTATTTCTCTAACACAGGAGTAGGGAAGGACACCCGACACCTATTAAGAAACTCATAGAAAAAAGTTTTATTTATTGTGTTGCCTGTATAGATTCAACTCATTTTCCCACCGATTCTCTTTGGTAATACTCTGATCTCACAATAAATACATAAAAGTATAGGATTGCAGCTTGAAACAAATTGGGGACATTTGAAAGGAAAACTTTGTGGGTTGGCATACGATTAATTTTTTTTTTTTTTGTCATATAGCATCGGATTTCGTTGAGAAATTAACAAATAAAATAATAGCAAAATACGAACGCTGATTTACGCAAACCTCAAGAAACCAAGACAGTTCGCTCAGGTAAGTACTTCAAAATTCACGCATCCGCAAATCCCACCACAGATATCTTACATGGATCACAGTACTTGGAATATTTCACACACTATATCGCTCTGTTGATGCTGCAGTGATAGGGGAAGAACAGAAAAAACGCTGGTTCGAAAGCTATCACAAATTCTGCCACAAATATCTTACGTGTATCGTTCTACTCGGAATATCTCTCACAGTATCGCTCCTATATCGTAGTGGCAGAAGGACAGAAAAAAGAACTCGTTCGAAAGCTATCGGCAAATCCTGCAGAAATCCTACGCGCATCAGGCTAGGAGAGTGGGCTTCATGCATCCTTGCTTTCGCCTTGTTTTTGCGAAGCTTGTTTTGAAAACATGTAGTATTCATATGTGGTTGTCGGTGCTGATTTCTTTGGGCTTTTAAATGGCTTCATATTCCCGTGGAAAAGTTTCTAAAATCAGTGGTTTACTTGATACGTTATGGCAAATGGTTCATGTTTCCATGGACAAGTTTCTAAAAATCATTTGTTTATTTGATAAGTTCTGGGAAAAGGTTCGTGTATCTGAAATAGGTTCATAAAAATGACTGAAAATTCTTGCAAATAGATCGTATTTCTCTGAATAGTTCTGGCAAATGGTTCGTATATATGAGATAGGTTCTTAAAAATGGTTCATATTTCTGTGGAAAGTTTTAAAAAATAATTTGTTTATTTGATAGGTTCTGGAAAGTGGTCCGTGTATCTTGGATAGGTTCTCTAAAATGGTTCATGTTTTTGTGAAAAGTTTCTAAAATCATTTGTTTATTTGATAAGTTCTGGAAAACCGTTCCTGTATCTGAGATAGGTTCTTAAAAACGGTTCATATTGTTTTGGCAAATGACTCTTACTCCTGTGATTATTTATGAAAATTCTTCGTATTTCTGTAATAAAGTCTGGAGGCAATTTTGTACCTAAGAGATGGCTTCAAGAAAATAGTTCGATTTATATGTTGACTCGGGATACTTAAGGAACGTCAGATAAATTTATCACAGCCATTTCTCGCTTTTAGAAATCGAAGAGCGGAAAAAAACTTCCATTTAATATCTGAATACGTAAATGAATGCTCTGAGAATTTGTATAACGTTCTACTTTCCTACTATTTGTTTATCAGCCACTGTCGCCGATAGTTTATTTTCTATTTTAGAAATCAAAGAACTGAAAAATCTTTCGTGCATGAATGCTCGATATTATTAAGTTTAAGTTTAAGACGCGAAAGTAGTCATTTTTAAAAAACATTTCATTTTCAATAGAGTTTGTTTTTTTAGAAATCAGAGAACGTAAGAAAAATCTTTCATTAATATTTAAATAAGTAAAAACTAGATGCCCTAAAGTAGCTCATCAGGACTCACGTAATAAAAAGTGTAATAATAACACACTGAAATAAGAAGGATAGTAGAAAATACCAAAATAAAACAGCGCACATAGAATCTGAAAAAGTGATGGACTCCTAAGGAGGCAGGATGGAACCCGGAACCCCAACCTATAAAAAAACCACCCAGTCGAATAGGATGACTGTGATAGACCAAAAAAAAATAATAATAATACAGTGAAATGATTATCATTATTATATTATTATTATTTTTTTTATTATTGAATTGGTAAAGTCATTTATTCTAATTAAAATAGTCTTGATTAATAAAGTTAAAATGATGATGGAAAGGTAACCGATTAGTTATTATTAGTATTACTGAAAAGAACCACACACACACACACACACATATATATATATATATGTGTGTGTATGTATATTTGTATATGTATATGTATATATATATACATACATACATACATACATACATACATACATACATACATACATACATGCATACATACATACATACATACATACATAAATGTAAAGGAGGGCGTTTTTTTCACGACATCTCTCCCTAAGTAAATTACAAAAGTTTTTGGAGTTTTTCCTGTCTGGGCGAATCCTGGACCACCAAAATACTTTTCTCAGAAGACAGGGGACACCACAGACGGGAACTTCTGTCACACTTAGTGTTATTACACGCATTAAGTTAATACGTGTCTGGTTTATATAAATAATAATAAGAAGTTGCTGTGTATGTCATTCTCTTTTATTCACTCTCCTTTTTATATTTTTTTAGAATTGTAGGTTTTTCTCAGGAGAAAACAAAACGTTACTCTTGGACGACATTAATATCTATTGCTTTTTATTTCTATCGTTTCTTTTAGTCACTTCGATAATATTTGAATATTCTACACCGATGTTCTCTTAAAAGACAACGTTTGCCTCATCACTTGTAACATTCATAACATCTATTTTGATGTTACTGATGTTAGGAGAAATATTCTCAATAATTTGAGGGGTAGGCAAATAATAATAATAATAATAATAATAATAATAATAATAATAATAATAATAATAGGAAAAAGACCTTCTTTCACGCAAGTTTTGTTAAACAGAATGGCAGTTTCAACAGCATTTATTTTATATAGTAAACGTTGAACAAGACGAATTGAACGTTTCCTATATAAAATAAATGCTGTTGAAACTGCCATTCTGTTTAACGAACACTGCAATTATTATTATTATTTTGGTTAAAATTATCAACCGCTCGTCCACATTATCACTGGAAGCAAGTTTAAAATGCAAATTTTCTTATTTTTGAATTATGTTACGTGAAACAATAGAAAAAACTAGCAACACCTAGCCTATGAATTAATTTCTATCTATCTATCTATCTATCTATCTATTCTATTTATCTTTATCTATCTAGACATATATATATATATATATATATATATGATGTTTTTGTGTGTGTGTGTGTGTGTGTATTCATTTTTGCTTTTCTTTATTTGTACATACATACATGAAAAACATCAGAAGACTATGAGAGAGGGAGCGAATACAGACATATAATTATTTGAATGAGAAAGAGAGCTTATTAAAAGAGAGACAAATTTAAAAAGAGAGAGAGAGAGAGAGAGAGAGAAGTCAGAGATTAGAGAGAGATTTCTAATAGCCTCGATACCGTGTTTGCTCTTAAAAAACCTAATTGATAGTCAAAAAATCTTATTTTAAACTGCTTTGAAAATAACAATTTTTGGGCTCTGAATTTATATATAAATGAAAAAAAAAAACCCCACTGGATGAAAAAAGCTTTGGTCTAAAAGAAGACTGAATGAGAGAGGGAGCGAATAGAGACAGCGGAGAGTCATCCATTGCTGTTGACGAAATATACTGCAATAGTTTCGTATAAAGAAGGCTTATTAAAAAATAATGACAAATTTAAAAATTATATTAGGAACAGTCTGGGTAAAGTGGAATTACAAAGTCATTTGAGATTATAAAACCATATTTCTAACATTATTTCTGATAAATCATTATCAATATTATTGTTATTATAGCATTGTAATTATAATTATTATTTAAAATGCGCATGTATTTAAATATACACTCATTAACTGTTATTAATCTGAATATCAAGGTTCCACAAGATGGTAATTCACGAATGTTTGATGAGGAGGATGAGTACCTAGATAAAGAATTCAACATGATCCGCCAACACCTAACGCATATAACTGCTCTATCCACCACATATATCAAAAGAGGGCTATTAACAAAGACCGAATAAAATATACTATAGAGGTCCCATCTCACGGTCAGACAAATAGATTTCAACAACATAAAATAAAGCATCTTTCCGTATGGACGAAAACCAACTCCGCCCCACTCCAAAACATCCAAAAGCCACCGAACAACTCAGGTCTAACAATCCCTTCATTTTCCATTATCCCAAATCCATCGGGAGTTCGCTCATTAACGTATACTTAAATAACAAAGAGGAAGAAGCCGGAGTTTACAAGATACCGTGTAGCAATTGTAATGATATTTACGTAGGTGAGACAGGTAGATCGCTCTCGTCAAAGAATAACAGAGCACAAAAGATCAGTACGTTACACGTGTTGTCTTTCTTTGAGAGAGTTGAAGGGGATTTTCCTAGATATAAAACTTATCAGAAATACAGGACATGTCATAAACTGGAGTGGGGCTGGAGCTGGTTTTCAAAAGTAGCTGTCTGTACAAAAGAAAGATGCTGGAATCTATGATATCATCAATCAAACCAACAATATGAACCTGTCAGGAGGACATTGGAAATCGGACGACATCGAAAACTGCCGTTTTAATCCTCAAACCGCTCTGAAGAAGATTCATTTCAAGAAACGCGACCTCCAGATTCGTCGCCAAACGGGAGCTAATGAGGCCACATTAAAAACCACTAGGGAATTGGTCATTCTCCTCCTTCTTAGGAAACGGTCACCTTCATACAAGATACCGTGTAGCATTTAGGGACTGGTCACCTTCGTTGGAGACTTAAGGCCACACCTTTATGTTTTGTATATATACCCTTGTAACATTTCATCTGTCCATATTCTACCAGTGAACAGGGCTATCATCAATCAAACCAACAATATGAAGCAAGTGACATCGACACTTTAATCCTCAAATATATGGTTTCAACGTTTAAATATTGTTTTATGGGCCTTCTTATATTCATATTACACTGTTTAGTATATTACATTTCAGGAAAAGACATTCTGAAATATATGGTTTCAACGTTTAAATATATATATATATATATATATATATATATATATATATATATATATATATATATATATATATATATATATATATATATATATATATATATATATATATATATATATATATATATATATGTGTGTGTGTGTGTGTGTGTGTGTGTGTGTTAACTTTTATGATATACACAATTGTTCTGTGCATTAGTACAATGACTAACAGGACCTCATTCAAACTGGATGGTATCCAGTGGAGATATTTATTCAGAAAAAGTTACAAGCTTTCTAGGACCAACAGTCCTCATTATCAAGTATCCATACAGTGACGAGACGCGTAGTCCAGCTGTATTTATATCTGTCTGCTGGGTACTTAATCCTATAATTGCCTTCCTCCTCCTTGTGAACCCCCCTCGTGATCTTGGTCTTTCTCTGCCCGGATCTTCATCCAGTGTTCGTGTCCCGTGCATCCTCTCGCGTTTTTCTTTTGTTTCCTTGCTGATATCAAAACTGATAAATTAACCGGTTTTGATGTGACATCTTTATTTACTAAAGTTCCTATTGATGACTTACTTCAATATTTATCACAACATTTTGACTTGTATAATCTAAAATTACCTAACAAGGTCATTATTAATTTGATATCCCTTTGTATAAAAAAATTGCAAATTCACTTTCAATGGTAATTTTTACGAACAAATATTTGGTATGGCTATGGGGAACCCTCTTTCGCCACTTTTGTTTAATATTTACATGGAATTCTTTGAATCTAGACTTCTCCCAAGATATCTATTCTCTAAGTGTTTTGGGTTAGATATGCCGATAGTTTTTGCATTGTAAAAGAAAATGTAAATATCACCCTTTTTTTTTGCAAACAATTAATAATCTTGTACCATCCATAAAATTCACAATAGAATATGAAGAAAATTATTTTATACCATTTTTAGATGTCTTAGTTATTAGAAATAACATAACTTTTTTTTTTGCAAATATATAGGAAACCCACGAATAATTTGTCATACATTCATTTTTATTCTAACCTTACTAAACAAATTAAGGTGTCAACATTTTCCAGTATGTATCTTAGAGCTCTTATAATTTGTAGTCCTGAATTTTTGGAAGAGAAGTTTAAAATTATTGATAAAATAGGAGATAGTTACCCTCCGTATTTTTCAGAACTTTGTAAAAATAAAGCAAAAAGAGAGATTACAATCCAACCAGCGTTAACAAAGAACTTAAGAATATTCTTTGTTTACCATTTCATCCTAATTTCACATGCAGTACCCATTTTAACAACTATTGATATTAACTTGAGATATAATAATATTTTGAGAAATAAACTAGTTAAGAATACAATAAGAATACAATTCAAACAATATTGTATAAAGTATTCCTTGCAAAGAATGTAAGAAAATAAGAAGCTCCCACCACAAATGTGCCATTTCAAGAAGGTTATCAAATAATGGCATTGCGGGTCATTGGCTTAAGACAGGCCATGCGATAAACTGTGGTAAGTCAACGATAATCTACAAGGTCAACGACCATCGGAAAAGAAATCTGCTAGAAACTTGTTCATTGAAGCTACTTCCACCAGGAATGTTAATCTCCACCCTGGATTATCCCTTGATCCTTTGTCCCTGTCTTTGTTGTTTAAAGAGCATGCTGCCCAGATTAACAAACTGTAATCCCGCCCTCCTTCTGTTTTTTTGTATATAAATCTCTGTCAAATTCTTTTGTATTCAGCGTGAACTTGAAAATGTAGAATAAACTAAGAAAGAACTCGTTCAAAGTCCCAGTTTTTACTCATCTTCAGACGGGGATTTAGTGAGATTCTCAAGCACGCGTTCCTTCGTGCTGCAGTGGACATATACTATCTATACATTTAAGATATATTACTGAGGAGGCCCGCCTCCCTAACAAAGATGTACAACTGCTCCATATTGCAATCCTCACCGTGAATTGTAGCGAGGATGAAATATCCTTCCCTGCCGCGTCCCCAGGACAGGAACCTATGACTCAAATTCCCAAGAATGGAACATTCGACCAGCAAATGTCACTCAGTCAAGGGAACAATACAGTCATCGCAAAATGGAGGATTTTCGCAAGACATCAATCCTCAACCTGCACAACATCGTTTCTTGCCTCCTTGGCATATAAATTATATGATGTGACCAAGTAGACACTGATGACGTAATACTGAGCATTTTTTTTATTCGTTGCAATATTTTCCCACAGGGACTGCCAAAACTTTTTCATATTCTGACCTACTATAGGATATACATCCTGATATGGCAGTAGGCATATTCTGGGTTCTGGGTAGGTAACTGCTAACTTTGCAAGTTGATCGGCTTGCTCGTTCCCAACCACTCCACCATGAGAAGGCACCCAACAAAAATTTTCTTCTTTCACTCTTCTTTTCACTACAAGCAGCCATTCCAGTGATTCTAAAATCTGAGGGGTTAAAAGATTCTAATGACGAAAGAACACTTCTGGAGTCAATATGCAATAAAACTATTTCCATTCTGAGTTAAAATTTCCTTTAAGGCATTTAAGATTCCATGCAGTTCTGCTGTAAGAATAGATGCAACAGATGATGATCTCCCGCTTTTTTCTATAACAAGGAAGGCCGCTCCAAAGCCGACGCAAGCATCTGACTTTGAGCCCTCCGTGAAAACTGTTAAGGAGTTATCAAGTTGCGAGGAACGATCTAGAAATATTGAACTCATTGCCTCACTGGACTTTTCTGCCTTTGTAGAATCAAAACATTTACAGAATTTTACCGCTGGAAGGTTCCAGGGAGGGATAACCGAATACGTGGCTGGTAAAATCGCCGTATTAGGGATGTTTAATTCACGGGTTACAAGTTTCACTCTAAAAGAAATGGTTGGGTTGCTGAGAGAGAGAGAGAGAGAGAGAGAGAGAGAGAGAGAGAGAGAGAGAGAGAGAGAGAGATTCTTCCTCACTTGGCCAATAATGAAACGATGAATGCAGCTGAGAAAAAATCATTACTAAAAAACTAAAAACCTGAAAGAACTATTTGTTAATTTTTTATGAACTGTTAAATAAGAACTCACAAAAAAACTAGGTCTTTCGTAACAGTCTGAACGAGGCAGACAGTTGCTGCAGACAGCAATGAAGTCTTTTTTCCTCATAAGTGTCTTACGAAAATGAAATTGTCTCTTAATGGGGTCTGGACCTCCTTTAGAATTAATTGTTGCCGAGTTGCTGTTTTCTTTTTCGGTTAGTTACACTCGAATAATGTACTTTCCGTGCTGATTAGGATATACAAAAATGCATCTCTCTCTCTCTCTCTCTCTCTCTCTCTCTCTCTCTCTCTCTCTCTCATTTACTGTAGAGATGAATGAAGTATAGGATATACAAAAGTGTATCCTATATATATATATATATATATATATATATATATATATATATATATATATATATATATATATATATATATATATATATATATATATATATATATATATATATATATATATATATATATATATATATATTAAATTATATATACACATACATACATACAAACACACACACATATATATATGTATATATATATATGACAATATAATATATATATTAATATTTATATATAAAATACGTCGAGCGCGAGTACGATAATTATATATATGCTCACATACGAAAATGGTAAAAGATTCATATTTTTGTAATGTATTTTGTATTTCTATTTTTTGCAAATAAACAAATGTAATAACAAATTACCGTATTTGATGGCTTATAATACGCATGTCTGCATAGGATGTATTTCAGCAGGACATTGGGGGAAAAAATATATATATATGATAGTAAAAATAGTATTATATATGCATATTGTTTCTTACCACAGAATCAACAAAAACATTAATGTTATTCATATTTATATTTTCTCAATCACGAAGATAAAATATCTAGGATGTAAACATTGTTTCTTACTGGCAGAATCAACAAAAAAATGAAAATGTTAAGGAGAAACCAGAGGAAAAGTATGCAATCAAGGGTTCTTAATAAAAATGTTTTTGTCGAGTCTCGTGAGCAACTGAACAAAGCCATGTTATTATTCTTAAAAGAGAATGCTAGCCGAAGTATCAATCAGAAGCCTTGTTATTATGCCTAAAGAGAATGGTAGCAGGAATTGTCAACCACCAATTGATGAAGCCATGTTGTTATCGTAAAGGAATGTTAGCAGGAATTGCCAACTACGAACAGAACGAAGCCTTGTTATCCGTAAAAGCTCTCACATACTGTTTATATCTATAAATGTGGAATGCGGCGATCCGCTGGGATATTAACATTTTAATGACTAATAACAACGTAGATATTGATTATAATAAGAAAAGTAATTGCGGTGATGGTAAGTGTGATAATGATAAATAATTATAATAAACTTTGTTTTTAATAGGTTAAAATTTTACGCATTACGTGACGTTTCACGTATAATTTCGGCCAAAATTCTTAAATTTTGAGCCACATTATGTACATACATTTTTAGGCCATTTTTTTGTTAAAAAAACGTCTTAACGTCGTCAAATACGGTATGTATTTAATTCAAACCTATAAATGGTTAACAGTAGCCGATTGGCAATGCAAATGGCGGATAAGAAAATGTAAACAGACCAGACAGTGTACAATAAAAATGTTAAATACAGTAATAAAAGTAAGTATTAATCAAGGAGTTCAAGCATGATAAGATTTCACAGCTGTAAAAATAGGTACTATAATACATTTTGGAAATATAAAATGTATTATGTAGGCTAGTCATACTTAGGATGATATGATGGATAATAGTAGGTCAGTACATGACATACAGAGATCAAGGTTAACTAAGTCTATTGTATTTTCTCAATCACGAAGATAAAATATCTCGATGTACCCCACAATGAAAACGAAGGAGAAACCAGAGGAAAGGAAAGTTTCTTAATTTTAGTTTCGCCCTTCCATCAGGCCTCTTTGGGGAACTTTATTGACTAAGTTTAAGAAAAACATACCGGACATATGTTTCATTTGACTTCAAGACTTACATAAAACATAAACAAGTAAAAATGGTTAACGGCGCTTACAGCTGTTACAGGATAATACAAAATATAAATTGTCTGGCACATAGTTCGTCCAACAGAAAAGGTTAACAGTCTATTGAGGGTAAACAAGTAATTAAGTGAATACCTAAGTCAATACATTACATAATTTGTACTGGCTTTTCGTGATATGTAGAAAGGAGCGGGTCTGTCTTGAATAAGCCTATACTGCCATTAAAGTTATTGCTTTTACTATATTGAATACATGCCGTTTCTATTAGCTTTCTTTCTATAACATTATTGTTTCTGGACAAGATTCTTGCTTGAGACCCCTGAACTGGATGAAAACATTCTCTAGCATGTAAACTGGATCGAAGGTACTAACCCATTCAAATGCGTTAATGTGAGGTCTACGTCCAAGTGAATTTTCCAGATACTAAATATGTCGTCAACATAACGGAAACAAAGTATATTGTCGGGTAAAATTGGCAGTTCATTCTAACATTTAAATGGAATTTTACGAGAGTAGGCTGGCTAATTCCATTTTACCCGACAATATGCTTTAGTTTCGTTATGTTGACGACATATTTGGTATCTGGAAAATTCACTTGGACATAGACCTCACATTAACACATTTGAACGGGTTTAGTACCTTCGATCCAATTTACTGTTGAGAAGGAAGAAAATAAGAGTATAGATTTCTTGGATGTTAAACTCATTAGAAATAACAGTACTTTAAAGTTTAAAGTACACCGAAAAGGTATCAACAACAATCTGATTATCAATGCGAGATCTTTCCACAACAAACAAGTAAAACTGTCAGGAATAAGATCTATGTTTTTTAGAGCTCTTCATCTAGTCAGCTCTGAATTCTTTGATGACGAGATAGATTATATATATGGATTAGATCTTAAGCAAAATTTTACTTTACATAACATAGAAGAGTGTTTCTCGCTGGGCAAAAAATCTTTTTATTCCACTAACGGAAATAGGAATTTTAATAGCAATATACTGTGTTTGCCATACATGCCAGACTTCGATCATATTATCCACCCATTTAAATTACTAAATGTGACTGTTGTATTTTCCTATCGCGATACCATTGGCAGAACTTTAATAAGGAACTGCCCTATATACGACAACGGGGTAGTATACAAAATTCCTTGTGGTTGCAATAAATGTTATATTGAACAATCAGCAAAAATTGTTGAGAGACGAATTGCACAACATAAGTATAGTATCGCTACTGATCAAAGAAACAGTGCCATTAGTAAACAAGCTAGAGAATGTTTTCATCCAATTCAGTGGTCTTAATCAAGAATCTTGTTCAGAAACGATAATTTTCTAGAAAGAAATCTAATAGAAACGGCATGTATTCAATATAGTGAAAGCAATAACTTTAATGGCAGTATGGGCTTATTCAAGACAGATCCGCTCTTTCTACATATCACGAAAAGCCAGTACAAATTATGTAATATATTGACTTAGGTATTCACTTAATTACCTGTTTAATAGACTGTTAACCTTTTCTGTTGGACGAACTATGTATCAGGCAATTTATATTTTATATTATCCTGTAACAGTTGTAAGCACCGTTAACCATTTTTACTTGTTTATGTTTTATGTAAGTCTTGAAGTCAAATTTAAACATATGTCCGGTATGTGTTTATCTTAACCTGATTAGTCAATCAAGTTCCCCGGAAGAGGCCTGATGGAAGGCGAAACTGCTGAGACAAATTAAGAACTCTATTTCCTTTTCCTCTGGTTTCTCCTTCGTTTTTTCATTGTGGAGTGCACTGTGATATATATATATATATATATATATATATATATATATATATATATATATATATATATATATATATATATATATATATATATATACATACATATACATATGTACACACACACACACACAAACATAATTAAACAGAAACTTCCGCCAATGTTCTCCCCTTTAGAAGAGACAGACAGACCGGAATCCTTTATCAAAGGCAACGTTAACCCTTTCATAAGCGTAATTTACAATCGCGTCACGAGCCCTTATTCAAAAGGCCCATAGTGCCTAGATATAAATACAGCTTATGTGGGTTACGGCAAGATTCCTAGATTCCCTCTATTCATTCCTGATTCCTTGATTCCTCAGAAGGAATGAAAGGTTATGATCACGTCTTTGAAATTCTACGTGGGGCTGAGAGGAGAAATAACACGAAATGTCCTTTAATTCATAACAGTCTGGAATTTGCCTTACATAACGATAGAAGACCTCATATTTTTTCCTAGCCCTCTGTGACATCGTTACTGCACTGACGGTCTTACGAGGTCTTGCGTTTTAAAACATCCAGTGACACCGATCTTTGAAAAGATGTTATTGGAAAGGGATTAAAGATGTGTTTGAAGACCAAAAGCTTCTGAGTCCCATTTAGCTTTCATTGCTGCCTTTTGTCTGTGATTGGTGTCAAGTAGTAAGCAAGGGATCGAGTGGAGTAGAGGGTGTTTCTGTTTCTGCAAACGATTTTAGAATTTGTGAAGGCCATCGGCAGAGCCTTTACTTTAAAACAAAATATATTACAACGACGTTAGAATATGTGATGGTTATCGGAAGAGCCTTTAAAGACAAAATATATACAGAATTGCACAAGAAGAGTTAGAAAATGCATGTACATGTAGCAGTATACCAGAGACTGAAATATGTACAAAATGTGTATCTCTTTTCACTTTTCTGACTTATTTTGAGACCAAATATATGCCCAATTGTACAAGCTTCAGAAAATGCACATACCAATACCATCGACTGAAATAGATAAAAAGTTTCATTTTTAACCTTTCTGACCTCTTTTAAGGCAAAATATAAAACAAATAGCGACTGAAATATGCACAAAAAGTGTATAACTTTTAACAATTCTGACTTTGGTAAATTTTTTCCAAAAACTATCCTTGGTAGGTGTTGCATGATAAACGAAAACTGGAATACTACGTTGAATAACGGACTTTTTTATATGTGCCAATGTACGCAAGCAGCCAAATGCTTTTTTAATTGGAAGATTTTCAGACGAATTCTACGGATAACTCCATATATATACCTCTTGAATTTTATTATTATTATTATTATTATTATTATTATTATTATTATTATTATTATTATTATTATTATTATTTATCTATTTTTGTTTGTCTATCTCATCCTATTCGATTGGGTGGTTTTTATAGTGTGGGTTCTGGGTTGCATCCTGCCTCTTTAGGAGTCCATCACTTTTCTCACTATGTGCGCTGTTTCTAGTAGCACACTCTTCTGCATGAGTCCTGGAGCTACTTCAGCATCTAGTTTTTCCAGATTCCTTTTCAGGGATCTTGGGATCGTGCCTAATGTTCCTATGATTAATGGTATAATTTCCACTGGCATATCCCATATCCTTCTTATTTCGATTTTCAGGTCTTGATACCTATCAGTTTTTTCTCTTTCTTTCTCATCTACTCTGATGTCCCATGACATTACCACATCAATGAGTAATACTTTCTTCTTGATTTTGTCAATTAATGTCACGTCTGGTTTATTGGCACGTATCACCCTATCTGTTTTGATACCATGGTCCCAGAGGATCTTTGCCTGATCGTTTTCTTTCACTCCCTTATCACTGCAAGCTAGCTGGTGTTTCTTGCACAGGCTCCAGTGGAACTCTTTTGCTCCTGAGTAATGCCTCTTTTTGTACTGGTTCTATGCAAGTGCCAGACATTGGCTTGCTATGTGGTTTATGGTCTCCTCTTTCATATTGCACTATCTGCATATGGGTGAGCTGTTATATCCATCTATTGTTCTTTGAACATATCTGGTTCTTAGGGTCTGATCTTGTTCTGCTGTTAGCATTTCTTCTGTTTCCTTCTTGAGCTCTCCCCTCTGTAGCCATTGCCATGTTTCATTACTGGCCAGTTCTTTAATCTGCCTCATGTACTGTCCGTGCATTGGTTTGTTGTGCCATTCCTCTGTTCTGTTTTTCATTCTCCTGTCTCTGTATACTTCTGGGTCTTTGTCTACTTTTCAGTCCTTCTTTATATTGCTGGTTTTCAGTGCTCTGCTCTCCATGTCGATGCAGTCCTCTATGCTTAGTAGCTCTCTCCCTCCCCACCTTCCTTTCGTGTTATGTATAGTCTGTCTGTATTTCCTCTTGGTGTAGTTTTGCATATTGTCATGTGTTTCCTAGTTTTCTGGTCTATGCTGCAGAGTTCAGCCTTCACCCACTCCACTATTCCTGGACTGTATCTGATTACCGGTACTGCCCATGTGTTTATGTCTTTCATCATGTTTCCGGCGTTGAGTTTTGACTTGAGTATCGCCTTAAGTCTGTCCATATATTCTTTCCTGATCATGTCCTTCATCTCTTTGTGTTATATATCCTCTCCTTCTATTATTCCCATGTATTTGTATCCTGTCTCATCTATGTTTTTGATGCTATTCCCGTATTGGTAGCTTTATCTCTTCAGTCCTTGTTTCTTTGCCTTTTTGTATGTTGACCAAGGAGCATTTTTCTATTCCAAACTCCATCTAGATGTCCCCACATACAATCCTTACAGTCTGGATTAGGGTATCTATTTACTTGATTCTCTTCCCATACAGCTTGATGTCGTCCATGAACATCAGATGGTTAATTCTGTTGCCTCCTTTCTTGAGTTGGTACCCAGCATCCATCTTCTGCAGTACTTTTGGCATAGGAATCATGGCGACTATGAAGAGTAGTGGGGACAGTGAGTCCCCTTGAAAGATCCCTCTCATGATGATAACCTCTGCTAGTCTTATCCCAGAGCTTGTAAGTACTGTATTCCAGTTGTGCAATGTATTTTTTAGGAAGCTGATTGTGTTTTCCTCTGCCCCATATATTTTTGGACATTCTATTAGCCAAGTGTGCGGTATCATGTCGAAGGCTTTCTTGTAGTCAATCCATGCCATGCTTAGGATGGTTTTCCTTCTCTTACTATTCTTCATTACCATTTTGTCTATCAGGAGCTGGTCTTTTGTGCCCCTACACTTCCTTCTGCAGCCTTTCTGTTGGTGGGGGGATGGTGTGTGTATCCTCTAGGTAGTTGTATAGCCTTTCACTGATGACACCTGTTAGTAATTTCCACATTATTGGTAGGCAGGTGATAGGCCTGTAGTTATTATATTTCCCTTGTTCTTGTCTTTATGTACATTAGGTCATCCATTTGGGCGCATGGTGGTTTGTGATACACTGCTGGAGTTGTTCTGCTATTCATGGGTGTAGGGCCTTGAAGTTTTTGAGCTAATATCCATGGACTTCATCGGGACCTGGGACTTTCCAGTTGGGCATTTTCTTTTATTGGGGTCTGCCTGTTTGTCGTGATCTCGGTGAATCTTTGCTTTATTCTTCCTATTTCTCCTGCCTTGACTTCCTGGAGCCATGTTGCATGTTTGTTTTGTGATACAAGATTGCTCCATTTGTTTTCCCAGAGTGTCTTACTTGGTTCAGCTTCAGGAATTTACTGGTGATTGTCTTCCCCTCTTAATTTGTTCTGTTGGTATCCTTTATTCCTGTTCATGTATCATTGGATATTATGTGCTTTGGCTTTAAGCCTTTGTTTTATATCTTCTATTGTGTTGTTTAGTCCCTTGTCCTGTACTTTGTATTTCTCATTTAGTTCCTCTCTTGTTTTCTTGCTTCTTAGCCTCTTTTCTTCCATCTCTTTCAGTTTACTCAAGTCAGATCTCATTGCATGATTTGTTTTACCTGACACCTTTTCCAAGGTGGTTGCTGTTTTGATTTTTGTTGGGTTGGTTGTGATGGTGGTGTTCGTGTTTGTATCCCGATGAATTCTACTACTAGTATTGCTCCTGCATATGACAGGTTATTTGTTTCTGTGATACTGGTGGTGTGTATTAGTATCATTATTTCATTAACTTCATTGGTTTTCTCCTGTAGTTTCTTTGCGCTGTAGGTTTTCATGGAGGGGATATTTTTTTTCTTTCTGTATCTGGCTTCATTCATTGTCTGATCATTTCTACTCATTCCAACCTCTCTGTTACATCTTCGGCGTTCGCTCTTGTGTTGTTGTTTGGTAGCTCATCATTCCTGTCAATTTTTGTGTCATCGTCTCTTAGTTCATCTTTTTGTCCTTGGTTGCTGGGTGTTATTTCTCTTTCCAGTTCCTCTGTTCTGTTGTGGAGAGCCAGTTCTTTTTCTTTATGTTCCTTAGTTGGTCTGCCAGCCTCTGATTTGTTTGAGGGGTGTTGTTTCTCTCATCGTAGGTATTGACCATTCTTCTTCTGTATCCTCCTTCTGTTGGGTTGCCTCTAATGTAGCATCTTCATATTTCTTTATTGTTTTCTCTTCTTGTCCATTTCGTCTTTTGTTTTGCCTCTGTAGCTTCAGTCTCTGGTTGCTGGTTACTGTCGTTGTGGTGGTCAGTTGCTGGATGACGACCTTAAAGTACCTAACAGTCCTCCCTGTCGATTGGGCTGTCTACCTGGGTGTTGAATGAAGCCTTTCTGTTGCCAGAGGTTCCATTTATGTCGTTTATTCTTTCAATTCTCTCCATCATTGCTGAGTTCCGCTATTAAGCCCATAGCTGGACCCTACCCCATCGGCAATAAGTACTCATTTACAGCTGAGTAGAATTAGGAAATTGTGGTAAAGATTCTATCCCAAGGAATCAATGCCGAGGAGGGCTGTCACCCATTATTATTATTATTATTATTATTATTATTATTATTATTATTATTATTATTATTATTATTATTATTATTATTATTATTATTATTTCTGAAAGGTTCCAGGCTATGCCAATGTATACAAATATACTCTATGCATTGATCACACCTTCATCCGAAGAAGTAATTCCTAAGTGAATAGTAACCTACCTCAGGGGTACTTACTGACACCCCATGAAGCGGTATGGGCACAGGCTCACCTTCTACCTCAAGTGCCGGCCAACCTCCCACTGTAAAGCCCTGTACACGCTATGCATCATCATGCACACAGTGTTGAACGGATGTGTTGAAAACCACTTTTTCAACACAAAGCCGCACCACTAACATGTTGATGGGGCGGACCAATTTCAAAAGCCTGCCAGTGATGCATCAGCAGTCGGAGCGGTATGACGTTCCGCTCAGCTCCAGCGCCAATGGCTCGATCACCACCACCGGCCAAACCCCTTGAATGGACAAGGACCAACACTACACTGTTGTATTTTCCAGCTTTAAATTGAGTGTTTGGTGGCTGAAATGATTGAGGAGATATATATATATATATATATATATATATATATATATATATATATATATATATATATATATATATATATATATATACATATATATCTGAAAAGCTTATAGGTCACAAGTATTTTATGAATTGCAATACACAGTAGATGTTTGAATAATAAGTATGGCTAAAGGCATTTTGAAGAACCTTGACAAGGAAGGGCAAAAGGAATATTTTCCCCTCCCTTAATCCATTAAAAGCACTCTGTATATCCCTTTCAACTTTCTCTTCTCGAACATGTGATGCCTTACTGTTAAATCTGGCTGGAGAACAAGTGAGCAGTGTTGCAGTACAGTTTGGCCGCTAGTAATTTTATTCAACACCACTACTGCATCACGTGGCTGATACATAATGCATAGTGTGTAGGGGCTTAAGAGACAGCCCATCCATGCTGGCCAACCCCCATCCACCCAGATGTTCAATCAATTCATTTCCCATCTTAGTGGGTAGCCATTGATACATTACATATAATTTCATGGAATATTTTTGTTCTCAAGTGGAACATTCCTCTCCTAAACATATTCTGCAAAGACTTCAAAAGCATCATTGCATTGCAAGAAATGCTCCTATGGCCACATGGCCTTGTCATCTGTGATTTAGTGCAGGAAGACTCCAGAGCTTTCTCAACCTCATTGATGCAAGTTAAGGATCACATCGTAGCCAGTCGCCTAAAAGGGGCCCTTTCTTTATTTCTTGTGGTACAGATCTTTAGACAATATAGTGGCTAGGCACCTGAAGGTTGAACTGTCTATCACTACTTTCTTGTCTAGAGGAACACGGTCATCTTCCTTGCAGTTTGATGTGTTTGCTCCTCGATTGACAGCTCCTGAGGCACCTGCAGAGGAAGAAAGAGAAGGGGACTGGAAGAAGTCGGAGGAAGTAGAATGTTACGGAAATAGCCTATGTATTTATCTTTATATTATTGTTAAGTTGTTGTGCTGCAGAACGCAAATGGGTTGTTCTAATGGTAATTGAACAGTTGAAGGACCGTTATTTATGTTTGTTTCTCCCATTACGTAAGGTGAGGTCGGGTGGTGTAACCCTGATCCCGCGGGGAAAGGCCTTGGACACGACTGCGAGAGAGGAACGGCCCTCGATTTTGGTGGACCTGTTGGATGGTCTTTGGTGGACCTGTTGGATGGTCTTTGGTGGACCTGTTGGATGGTCTTTGGTGGACCTGTTGGATGGTCTTTTATTTAAATGTTACTGGATCGCTCAGGAACAGTCAATAGCAAGTACGACTTCAGGGAAGTCTTGGAATTTCGCAGTCTAGAGATTGCTGGCCAGCACACTGGGTAATTTACTTATGCCTTAGTGAAAATGTATTGCCCACTGAAATACGATTTGCTTTTCCCCCCGTCAAAACCTTGGCGTAACTTAGAGGAGATTATCTGAACTCGACTCCAGTTGCGGATAGCGACCTCCGTATTCATCAGCCGAACATCTGCTTCGTCTCCAATTGCTAGTCGATGTAGGATTTCTTGAGAGCTCTATTATGGATACCTTAGTCAACGGACTTCGATGGCGCTGACCAACCTTCGCAAAACCAAAACTCCCCATCATCGGATCCCTTCGACCTTAAATGTTCTAAGGATTTGTTTTTCATCATTATTTAAAGTTAAGTTATTGTAAATATAATTATTTTACTTTAAAGCTTTCTTTCTTTACGCCTACCAATTTATACTGAAGGTATTCCTATAAGTATTTGTCTTTTTTTCTTCATTATTTAATGTTAAAGGGTGTAAGAGCCTGGAATCAGTCATAAACATGACCCGCCCGTAACATATAAGGAAGGGGGTTGGGAGAAGGATGTGAAGAGGAATTAGGGGTGAAGTTGGAGGGGAGAGAGAGAGGGAGTGGACTAGAGTAAGCTGAGAACGTTGAGGATGAAGCTGAGGTTGAGGTAGGGTAAGTAGTGTGAATGAGAACCAAAGGGAGAGGAGACGGTGTTGCAGGTTGTTGAATGTGGCTTAATCTAGGATCTGGTCTGGGATTGAGTGGAGGTTGTGTAGGAGGTGGTGATGGCCATGGCTGAGGGTGTGGTCAAGGCCTTGCAGTAGGTGGAGAAATGCCCATCATCTCCAAATTCTTTCCAGTCTGAAGGGAAATCCTTTAAACCAGGTGTGGTGTGGTTGCTTGCTGTTCGGGCACTGAGGTATGGTTTGTTACATACTCTTGTACTTATCAAAGCAATCCTGTGAGATATGCCTTTGGCTGCACAACCCACAGACGTGGCGGGCGGTGCACTCTCTCTGGTGATGTCCAAATCATTGGCACCTGTAGCACCTCAAAAGCTCTGGTATGAAGTCCTCTTTTGTGAAGGAGCCCAGATGTGGAGGCCAACTGTGGGGGGCATCTCTCCTTTGAAGACTGCAAGAACCTTCATTGTTATACCTCTGGTCTTGGCTGTGCATCACTGGCTTTTTTGATGTAGGGTAGTGTCAGAATGGGGTCGAGAGGAAGGTTTGTCTGATATTCACATATTGATCCCTTTTTGGTTCTCTCTGCTGGGTCGAGTAGGAGGCTTAGAGGTTCTTTTTAAGTGCTTCTATTGCATTTTGATCCATTGCTGTGATGGTGAATTGGCCTCTCAGAATCTGTCTTGCTTTTGTGTTGATGCCTGGATTCCATTTCTCAAGGACCACTACACCTGAGTAGGATGTTTGCCTCTGGTGTCGCTCCGAACAGAGCTCTTTTTCTTATTTTGGACGATCGCAAAACCGTCTCCGTCGTCGTCGTCAGGAGGTAGTGTGCCTGAGGGAGGGGATCTCATCTCTGCTGCAGCCATGGTAAAGCAGAACAAAAAAATGCTGAAGGACTCAAAAAAATTATTACAAAAGTCCTGAGAAAATACCGCAGGACGATCGGCGGGTAGCAATTCCAACACTCCTCCCCGGGTGTATCCTAACGCTCGCATACGAGAAGACCCACAAGCGTCGTTGCGTGAAAGAAGGCTCCTCTCGAGGAGAATCGCCTCAGGCAGCCAATGAGAAATCTACCCTTTCCGAGGCCCCTATAAGTACCGCCACGCCCGCCCTGTGTCTCCAGACTCATCTCAACGTCCAGAAGGTGACCATCGACCTGGTCGAAACATGTCGGCAGAAAAAGTACTGGAAATACCAGAAATAGACATCAGATAAAGAAATGACGTTAGCACAGTGAGAATATACGGATTTACAACCCCATGTTTCAAAATTTCTGCTGTAATAACTGCGCTGTTTATATCCACCAAAATATGAATAGTGGCTGACTATTGAGCAATATTGATGTGTAGGAGAAACAAATAAAAAGACTGAGAAAACTCTGTAAAAAATGAATTCGCATAATGCAGCCATATTATTATTATTATTATTATTATTATTATTATTATTATTATTATTATTTTACATATTTCTACATTTCTTATCATCATCATCATCATCATCACCATCATCATCATTATTGTTATTATTATTATTATTATTATTATTATTATTATTATTATTGAGATTTGTTTTTTCACTTTTCGTATTTAGCCTTATGGACCTAACTTCTGTAAGTTTCCTAGCTGGAAATTGATTGTTTGCAATCTGTGTTTATTATTGTTATCATTTTCACTATTTTTTACAATTTATCCTCAGTATTATTACTGTCACCACCATTATTATGAATACTATTTCTTCTACACCTTCAGCAACTTTGTGGGTATTGACAATTATCATTTTTATCATGTTGTCTCGTGCATCTGGATTGTGTGTATTGTATTGTCTCTACTTTGTATATTCCATGTATATGGCCCTGAGTTGAAATAAAGGACATTATTATTATTATTATTATTATTATTATTATTATTATTATTATTTTCTTCCTGCAAATGACTATTGACTAGGCCTAATATACAGGCTTCTTGACGATTACGCATGAAAAAAAAACTAATTACTATAATTACAACAATTTTACTGTACCTGGAGTATTCATTTTCATTCTGTTACCTAAAGTAGGATAAAAAAAACCAATTAAGCATCGTTTTTCTGTAAAAAAAAAAAAACACACACACACAGTTGTCGTGCCTACTCTTAGCTGAGCGAGTGACTTTTCATATCGGGCGTCTACTGTAGTCGTAACGACCCCCAAACTTTAAGCTTCCGTGATGCATGACATTTCTCGACCGCGAAAACAAGAAGAAGAAGAAAGCGGGGAAAGTTTATAGTTGGTCGATCCACTTGCATATTTCCCTGAAGGGTTCAGGACATGACTCCATCTCTCCGAGTTGTTGTTTGTTGTTGTTGTTGTTGTTCTTCTTCTTCTTCTTCTTCTTCAGGCTTGTGAGCTGAACCACCGATCGAGAAATGATCTGAGCACCCTTGAGCGATGTTGAGTCTAAAGTGATCTATTATGATGGCGATTGCCTTTCCAATTCCTTGCACCTTTCCTCCGGTTGTCTACTAATGTCTCTCCCTACGAATTTCTTCCTTTCGTAACTTTCCTTTTATTAATGATAAATAGTGATAAGTATTTTACTTTGATTCTGGTATAGTCGCATTCAGGTCCTTTTGAAAAATGAAAGTGGTATCTTTGATGCTTTTAAAATGAAGAAATAGAAAGGTTTGTATACACACACATTACGTATATATATATATATATATATATATATATATATATATATATATATATATATATATATATAATTTATGTGTCCAAATGTGTATATATATACAAATTTGTAGGTGTGTGAATACGTATACGTTGTAATATTGTGTAAGAACCTTGCAAACGGATAATACATTTAGAGACAAGGAAAATGTTCCTTCCAAAACCTACCGTTTTCATATTTTCTTTTATACATGCATACATATATATATATATATATATATATATATATATATATATATATATATATATATATATATATATATATATATATATAAGAAAAAGCGTAATGTTATGCCTACAGGTCCAAAAACACAATGTGCCCATATTCTGCAACTTAGTTAAAGTATCAGGAGTGCTAAAAAGAGAGAGAGAGAGAGAGGTAAAAGAAAATTAAATTATTCTAAACTCGCAGTGGCCTGAAAAAAAAAAAATAACATATTTCATGATATGATTAAGCACAACAAGAGAATATAATGAATATGATGCAACTCATCGGATTCCCTTCGGTCATCGTGTTTGAATGTAATGTAGGATAAAGCTCCCATTCATATGTTGTAAAGAGAGAAAGACTTTTGTTAAGGGTAATGGCCAAAAACCTGCGTAAATGTGTGTCCTTCGTTATAATAAAATATACGTTTTTGTTACACTGCCTATTCAGGCTTGCTGCAGTATTCTTTCGGAGACTGTTCTAAATACGACGCTTCATTAGTGGAATAACACTGCTATTGTGCAGCAGGTTGGAATAAAAAATATCTCAGATATCCTTTTATTTTTGCCTCACTAATCAAAACTCTGGTGGTTAGGTATTAAGCTTATTTGTGTACGACTGTAAAGATCTGGTAACGAGATATCTCGGAGTTTTGTTGGAGCTTTGCGGAAAAATTCATTGGGTGAATTCCTGCAACCATAAACGTTTGGTGAGTTTCAAACTTGGAGGATTTTGAGGCCACTGAAACCTACTGCTCATTTGTCCTGTATTTATGTAGGTAAACTTTCAATGGTTTTGAAAATTTGAGGATTTTGAGGCCACTTGACCTTACTGTTCATTTTTCTGTATTTATGCTGGCAAACGTTTGGTGGGTTTTGAAAAGTTGAGGATTTTGAGACCACTGGGACCTACTGATCATTTATTCTGTATTTATTTGCCAAACCACAGTTTCCTTACATTTAGTGTCTTTTGTATACGGCACATCATTCTTTTTTTCTGTATCTCTAGTCGAATAGCGCAATCACTACTTCCGTCGGTTTGCAGCCCAATATAAACTCTTGTTTCATCTGTAAACGAGAATAATCTATGAAATTTAGTCTGTCAAGGAAAGCACTGGGACATTTCCTGCCATTCAGCGCTTCAAGAAAGTGAAAAGGGAGAGTTGGAGTGGTTGAACGGCAAGATAGAGGGATCCATGAAGATAAAGTTGAAAGGTGCAACTGGGAGAAAACTCAACAGTTTCACTAAGGTATAATGGAAGGTGTTGGAAAGCAATGCTGAAGAAAAGGAAGCGGGAACGAGGGTTAAGTAAAAGGCTTAAAAAAGTGTTTGTAGCTAGAGGCCGAAGAGATGCTGCAAACACCCTTTAGTAATGTCTACAGTACAAAACGAGAAGTGCTCTGACGCTACTAATCCCCCTATGCGACTCTAAACGAGAAAGGAACGATATTGCTGC
>NC_089755.1:17895499-17902999 GCF_040412425.1 Macrobrachium rosenbergii
TCTTATACCGTCTGGCTGAAAGGATTTTGCCTCTTCAACACGATTTGTTAGCACGTCGTGCTGAAATTCCAAGTACCCAGCAAGATGGTGTATTACTCAAGCACTCATATCTTCATGCGTCACCTTCATGGGGGACACTGTGTTATACCTGAGCCATCTCCACGAGGAGATATTGTCACGATTCCTCCACTTCCTCAACTACCTGTTCTGGACAGCTACCTCCTCTCATCCATTTTGTTGTTGATTGCGGTCTTAGTCGTCATGCTGTGCGTCGTGTTGGGGGTTAAATGTGCAAAGAAACATTGTGCAAATAAACACTTAGCCAAAGAGATGCCAGCCCCGTGTGTTGCTGTTCAGCTGGTGCCTGAGTCGGGGGAGTAGAACTCATTGCTCCTTGCACAATTGGTGTCCGAACAGTTAAAAGCTTTAGTGTAATATATATTATATATTTTATATATATATATATATATATATATATATATATATATATATATATATATGTATATATATATATATATATATATATATATATATATATTTTTTTTAGCTAAGCATTCTTTGAGATATTCTGGGCAAGTGTAAATGCGAATCATTGCCTACGTATTCACGAGTCAGTGTTGGCAAAGGCCCGTCGTCAGTCTCGTTTCCCATGGAGACAGAGGGCATCGTTCCTTTGGTGATGTTCTGGCCATGTCGGAATGTTCCTATAACTGGAAGTCATTAAGTTCTGGAGGAGTGTTTGTTCGCGAGTTTGATCTCATGGGCGTGTCATAGGAAGTGTGAATTTTCCATTTTGAGTACAGGCTAGACATTCGGGTCTTTATATCCTAATGAAAAGATCCTGTGAGGTGAGCTTACACTTTGTTTTTCAAGAACCTGAATGGGTTTTAAAAACTTTGTTTAATATGTACTATCCTTTGCACTGTTACCACGCTTTCAATATTTTTTCCCCATTTATTTTTATTTTGTGTCTCTTTGATTTTCATTGGATTTTCTGAATTTTGATTTTGCCGTGTTTTATTATGTGTATTTTTGGGTTAGTAACTTGGGGATATCCCACATTTTATTTCCTCTATGCTTATTTCCTTTAAACGTTGTTTTTGCCCTTTATGTCCTCAGATTTATTGGATTAGAGGTCAAATAAATTACTTCGGTCATGTTTGACTTTTGTTGACGCTACTGTTGTAGAGACTCAATTAGTGGAAGTTGATAGCACTATGTGATATGTTACTTGGTTATTTTTGGGTTGCCAATTTTGGGACGTAGATATTCCCTTTTCATCTCTATTTGATTCCAAACCAATTGCCATGCTAGACTACTGAACAAATTATATTTTTGTAGACATGCTTTTGTTGAAATTCCTCAATTCAATTAGTGACTTGAATATCGGGAGAGAGAAAGAGGAGCTGAGTGAGTGAGCTGTGTGTGTGTGAGAGAGAGAGAAAGAATGCACTAGATCAGTGTCACACTAGCCAACGCTACAATGATTCGTTTCGGGATATAAGTTAATTAAGTCATTGGCCTTATAACAGATGTGGTAAGAAGCTATGACCTTATCTGACCTTGTACAACATACACATACACACACACACACACACACACACACACACATATATATATATATATATATATATATATATATATATATATATATATATATATATATATATATATATATATATATATATGAGAAACAGACAGACAGAGTTTTTCGTTTTCTGAAAATTAAATACTTTTAGTTTGAAGTGAAATCCAACTAACTTATTATCCTTGGGCTTCTTGTACTACTTCATCTAGCCTCTCATTATTATCACACGAACAAACAATTTAGAAAATTTCAGAAAGAATAACTTCACCTCCTCATTACATTTCCCTGCCTTTCAAAAATTCTCTGAGAAATTTAAATTTCATAAACAGTCACTGCACCTCCTCAATATTTTTCTCCGCCTTTCAAAAACTATTTGTGAAATTTAAATTTCAGAAAGAATCACTTAACCTCCTCAATGCATTTCTCTGCCTTTCAAAAACCCTTCTTGAAATTTAAATTTCAGAAAGAATGGCTTCACCTCCTCAATATATTTCTCTGCCTTTCAAAAACCCCCAGAAATTTAAATTTTAGAAAGAACCACATCACCTCCTTAATAGATTTCTCTGCCTTTCAAAAACTAGCGAAATTTAAATTTCAGAAAGAATCACTTTACCCCCTCAATACATTTCTCTGCCTTTCAAAACACCTTCTTGAAATTTAAATTTCAGAAAGAATCACTTCTCCTCCTCCATACATTTCTCTGCCTTTGAAAAACCCTTCGTGAAATTTATATTTCAAAAAGAATCACTTCGCCTCCTCAATACATTTCCTGCTTTTCAAAATCCCTTCTTGAATTTTAAATTTCAGAAAGAATCGCTTCACCTTCTCATTATATTTCTCTGCCCTTCAAAAACCCTTCGTGAATTTTAAATTTCAGAAAGGATCACTTCACCTCTTCAATACAGTTCTCTGCATTTCAAAAACCCTATGTGAAAATTAAATTTCCGAAAGAATCGCTTCACCTCCTCAGTACATTTCTCTGCCTTTCAAAATACTTTCTTGAAATTTAAATTTCAGAAAGAACCACTTCATCTCCTAGATACATTTATCTGCCTTTCTAAAACCCTTCATGAAATTTATATTTTAGACAGATTCATTTTACCCCTCAATACATTTCTCTGCCTTTCAAAACTCTTCGTGAAATTTACATTTCATAAAGAATCACTTCACCTCCTCAATTCATTTCTCTGCCTTTCAAAAACTCTTCGTGAAATTTAAATTTCATAATAAATCACTTCACCTCCTCAATACATTTCTCTGCCTTTCAAAAGAACTTTTTGAAATTTAAATTTCAGAAAGAATCACTTCACCTCCTCAATACATTTCTCTACCTTTCAGAAACCCTTCTTGAAATTTAAATTTCAGAAAGAATCGCTTCACCTCCTCAATACATTTCTCTGCATTTCAAAACACCTTCTTGAAATTTAAATTTCAGAAAGAATCACTTCACCTCTTCAAAACATTTCTCTACCTTTCAGAAACCCTTCGTGAAATTTATATTTTAGAATCACTTTACCTCCTCAATACATTTCTCTGCCTTTCAAAATCCCTTCTTGAAATTTAAATTTCAGAAAGAATCACCTCACCTCCTCAATACATTCCTCTGCCTTTCAGAAAACCTTCCTGAAGTTTAAATTTCAGAAAGAATCACTTCACCTCCTCAATACAGTTCTCTGCCTTTCAAACCCTTTCGGGAAATTTAAATTTCAGAAAGAATCACCATTTCGAAGACTTCATAACTCCACATCTGCTACCCAGGCAATTCAGTCATATCAAACTCATCCGTACTTCTTCGTTGATAGTCAGGACTAACACTTCTTACATTTACTCCCTTTTCTCTCTCGCTTGCTTTGACAATTATCTTTCCTCGTTGCCAAAATGGAGAGTAGGAGGAGGAATCAATTAGCTTATTTCCCTGGGTACTTCCAACTCTTCATGTGAGCTCACTTTCCCTTAACGTCTATTAACATTCCACGACCTTTGAAGGCGCTCCGGAAGGTTTTTGGCGGGCTCTTACTTGATTGGCACTACGTTGCCTAAGTGAGAGAGAGAGAGAGAGAGAGAGAGAGAGAGAGAGAGAGAGAGAGAGAGAGAGAGAGAGAGACTCTGGGATGGATCGAGTAGACTTGAGGAAAGTATTTGAAGATTATGAACTTTTGCGATGAGAGAGAGAGAGAGAGAGAGAGAGAGAGAGAGAGAGAGAGAGAGAGAGATGACTCTTGAGAGTAAGAGACAGAGGTTCTGGAATGATAGATAGAGAGAGAGAGAGAGAGAGAGAGAGAGAGAGAGAGAGAGAGAGAGAGAGATGACTCTTAAGAGTAAGAGAGAGAGGTCCTGGAGAGAGAGAGGTCCTGAGAGAGAGAGAGAGAGAGAGAGAGAGAGAGAGAGAGAGAGAGAGAGAGAGAGAGAGAGAGAGAGACTCTAGAATGGATCGGTCGATCGGGTACGCTTTAGGTAAGTAATTTGAAGCTTATGAGCCGATGCGATGGTGTCATTTATTTTGGTACCTGACATACTGTACATACTCACAGATATTTTCTTTCGTGCATTAAGCTGTTCCCTTTGAATACAAGTGGCTCAAAAGAAAAAAAAGACCACGAAAGTCATCTTTTCAAGTTATACTGGCTGGAATGGTTTTCAAGATTATGCTAAAAACACATATTCTTCCTATCCTTCCTCAGAAAGAGTTTGTTACTTTGAAAAGAAAGATCAGAGAAAGATAATTCCTAAAGTAGGTCAGTGAGAGACTTAATATTCTATAATTATACTTACCTTCGTCCTAGAAGGTATTAAGCGAAAGGAAGAGATCACAGGTAGAAACTGTTATAGATTCTATCCAGAAAAAGGTTTCCAGATTTAAGTCTCTGGGACGAACAGAAAGCTTTTAGGAAGGATTACCCTTAAAAGAATTCGTATCAGTAAAGATACGGTATATATCTTTGAGATTATTTTCCTGTATATAATTTATATATATATATATATATATATATATATATATATATATATATATATATATATATTATATGTATATATATATATACAGTATATATATATATATATATATATATATATATATATATATATATATATATATATATATATATATATATATATATATATATATATATATATATATATATAGAGAGAGAGAGAGAGAGAGAGAGAGAGAGAGATAAATAGATAGATAGATAGATAGATAGGTATATAGATAAGTAGCAGGTAAAGAATAGAAAATACGCATAAGAAATTCAGAAGACTGTTTAACTATCGATGCTTAATTAAAGAAGGATTTAGTAGGGTTGACGTCACAAACCTTAAATCTGTTATAGGATTCTGTTACTGACTGAAAATAGACCCCAAACTTACATTGAATTTCTTTTCACACCTTTTATAAATTTCAAGCTTCATGATTATACAAGTCTGCGTATGTTACGCGGTGTACCAAATCGAGCTCAAATAATTACAGCCCCTGCAATAACTTTAGTTTTAAATTATTATTATTATTATTATTATTATTATTATTATTATTATTATTATTATTATTATTATTATTATTATTATTATTATTATAGAGAAGATGAGCCCTATTCGTATGGAACAAGCCTACCACGCGAACCACTGACTTGAAATTCAAGCTTCCAAAGAATATTATGGTGTTCATCTGAAAGAAGTATCAGAAGGTAATAGGAAATATGGAAAATCCCCGAAAATATATCTCAGTAGCAGATAGCATGAATTTAGAATCGGCCATTCCATTAGATCTACTGTTCTCCTTAAAAAGAAAAAAAAAAAGCTATCCTCTTCTACAACATTAGTAATACGGAAGTCTGTAGCTGTTTTGTTGATGGGAGGTTAGTCATGATATTGTAATAGATATCTAGAACATACTACTCCATTTGTCTATGCAAACTCTATTCTCCTTCAGTTTAATATTTGAATATTTAATTAAAGAAAAAAATAGGTATAGTGAATTTGGAATAAATGAAACCTAAAAATATAGGATTGAGTTGATACGATAATGAACTTAGGATGTCTCATTTTCATCAAATATTTCTCAGAAATATTTTTTTGTAGCTTCTATATCATGTTGGACATCCAATATGAAACAGATTAACTGAAATTTTATTCAGTTTTATAAAAACAAAAACAAAACACAAAACAGAAATTATGAACAAGAAAAAATGTTACCTTTACGAAGAAAGGTTATGCATACCTAATACCAATGAGAAGTCTCGATATAAGAGAGCCTCTGTCGTATAAAACCCAAGATTAAGACTGAAGATTTGATAAAAATCAGTCTCAAAGTGAGTCCACTAAGCATACAGTAATATTAGTCTAATAAAAAAAAAATCCTGAATTAAAGACTTGATTCTGCAAAAGACGACAAAAGGCAATGATTTTGGAAAGAGTGTAAAACAGAAATATTACATTTTAAGGAGAAATAAACACGGGTGAAATGCATATCAAATGAGCAGAGTCCAATTTCGTATTTCCCGGATGAAGGCAGAAATACTGACAGGCGTATTACCCTTATATGCATGGCTCCAGACAGCAGTGGATATGAAATTACGTTCTATAACGCTTCATCTACTCAAGGTCTAGTGATGTGTTATCTGGGAAGGAATAAAAAAGAGGAATTTATGAGAGAGAGAGAGAGAGAGAGAGAGAGAGAGAGAGAGAGAGAGAGAGAGAGAGAGAGAGAGTCTGCTAGTCACGTTCTGACTTCTTCGTTTCATTCTGAAGGAGTAACCTCGGTGAGAGAGAGAGAGAGAGAGAGAGAGAGAGAGAGAGAGAGAGAGAGAGAGAGAGAGAGAGAGTTTTACAGTCTTTTGGTTGATTTTCTCCTCATATTCATAACTTCTTAGTGTGACTTGATCACCATCATCATGTTTCCTAAAAAAATTCCCGTTCCATCACCAGAGGCCCAGTCAGACCATAAGAGGATCAGCTTCAGTGAATGTTATTTAAAGGCGAATTCTGAAAGAGCTAAAGTTATCCCACAAAAATCTGCTTTAAAAAACTAATATTTCTTTTCACTAAAAGCTCAAGAGAAGATACAATACACTCCTACCTTAAAACAGTTCTCATTTTGATTTTAATAATACATTAACATTTTTATTTATTTATCTAATTATTGATTTATTCGTTGATTTATCGTTGTTTAATAACAACTGATCCCTTTCTGTATCTCTTATTATCTTCAGTAATTTCTTTCGAATGAACACCCTAATATTCTTTAGAAACTTGCATTTCAAGTCAATGGCCCCTGTGGGGCCGTTCCATATAAATGGAGTTCATCTTCTAAATAATAATAATAATAATAATAATAATAATAATAATAATAATAATAATAATAATAATAATAATAATAATAATAATAACTGAAAGGAAAATTATAAGGCAAATCATTTACCTCGTTAAATATAATTAATCTGTCCTTATTCTCACTTCAATAACAATAATAATAATAATAATAATAATAATAATAATAATAATAATAATAATAATAATAATAATAATAATAATAATGTTGAAAACTGGATAAATTATATGGCACATGATTTATTCCGTAAAAACTCTTAAGTAATCTTTTCCTTACTCTGACTTTATTTTCGAGTTCTACTCTAAGCAAGGGCCATGGTTTGCCCGTCCCTTCGGCCTCCTTCCAAAACACCACTAATTAAAGCTAGAGGCTTATCTAAGCAGGTAATGTATCGAATTTTTAGGCAAATGTTCATTTATTCTTGTCATATATGTATATTTTTTTGGGGGGTCCAAAATGAAAATTAATGAAGCATCTATTTAGAAACAGCTGATACATTTAGATTAAGAAAACCATAAATCATAAATGCAAAATTGAAAGAGATATTGCCTATTGGACGAAATCATTTTAGAAATAGTATTGTAACACT
>NC_089755.1:17907999-17915499 GCF_040412425.1 Macrobrachium rosenbergii
TTTACATTCTTCTAACAATCTCTTGTTTACCGTAAGTATATTTTTATGAAAGTCAAATATTTATTTTTTTATATCTATTTCGCTTACAGTAAGAATGTTTCTATGAAAGTCAAACCTTAAATTTTTTAAAGTTTCTAGTTCTCTTACCCTAAGAATATTCGTATGAAAGTAAATCCTTTAATTTTTTAAAGCTTTTATTTCGCTAACCGCAAGAATATTTCTGTGAAAGTCAATCATTTATTTTTTTAAAGCTTCTATTTCGCTTACGATAAGAATATTTCTATGAAAATTAAACGTTTATTTGTTTTAAAGTTTCTATTTTGCTTAGCATAGGAATATTTCTATGAAAGACAATCCTTTATATTTTTAAAGTTGTGCTTGTGTATGTTAGTGAATATGTCAATGAAAATCAATCAATTATTTTTTAAAACGTTAAATGTCTCTAATTGTTAGAATATTTCTGAGAAAGTCTAACCTTCATTTTTAAAGCTTATCATTTCCATTAATGTACTGAATATTTAAACCCTAAGTCATTCCTTTTTTTGTTTTAAAGCTTTTATTTCGGTCACCACCACTCAGAATATTTCTATCAAATTCAATTCTTAATTTTTTTAAATTGCTGTCATCGTCAGAAAATTTCATCGAAAGTAAACTTTGTTTAAAATTTTAGATCACTTACAACAGAATATTCCATTTGAAAGTCAATTATTTATTTTTTAAAAACATCTTTAGCTTAATAAGAATATTTCATTCTTTTTTTTTAACAATCTCTTGTTTACTATAAGAATATTTCAGTGAAAGTCAATCCTTTATTTTTTTAAGCATCTATTTCATTTACAGTAAGAACATTTCTAAGAAAGTCAATCCTTTATTTTTTTTATAGCTTCTATTTCGTTTGCCATAAGATTATTTTTATGAGAATCAACTTTATTTTTTAAAGCCTCTATTTCACTTACTGTAAGAATATTTCAATTAAAGTAAACCTTTTATTTATTTTTAAGCTTCTATTTCGCTTTCCCTGAGAATATTTCTATGCAAATCCATCCTTCATTTGTTTTAAAGCTTCTATTTTGCTTATCGTGATAATATTTCTATGAAAGTCAAGCTTTTATTTTTTAAAGCTTCTATTTTGCTTACCCTAGGAATATTTTTTTTATGAAAATCAATCAATTATTTTTACCAGCAACATAGACAGATTACACTAATTGTTAGAATATTTTGAGAAAATTCAGCGTAAACCTAGATTCATTTTTTACAATCTTCTATTTTGATTAGGGTAACAAACATTTTTATACAACTCCCATTCAAACTTTTTTTGTTTTAAAGCTTAAATGATAGTTACCATAAGAAATGCCGAGAGAAGTCAAAACAAAAATGTTTTAGAACTAAGTCAGATTTAAGTGGGAGATGAAAGAAGAGCGAATTTCTATAAATTCAATTCTTTATTTTTAAATTGCGTTCCCCACACCGGACACAAAAACAAAGTAATATTTCTATGAAAGTTTATCAAAAGTGATGGTCTTTGTTTAAAGATTTTGGTCTTCCCAGGACTTAACCATAAGAATATTTATTTGGATACAAGTCATCATTTATTTATTTTTACTCTTCTTTTGCTTATCATAAGAATATTTCTATGAAAGTTAATAGATTTTAAAACGGCTGTTTCAGGAAGTTTACTATAAGCACCATATTTCTATTGGAAAGTCAATCTCTTTATTTTTTGACGGCGGTCTAGTACACTTTACAGCAAGCACACATTAGGTAAGAAGGGGTCAGGTGTATTTTTTATGAGCTTCTATTTCGTTTGCCATAAGATTATCCCACTTGAAGCAAGAATCAACTCAAATTAGAGCCATAAAAAAAAGATGAGATCTTCTTACAGGAGGGCCGAATGCAAGAACATTTCAATGAAAGTAAACCTTTTATTTATTTTAGAAGGCCTTCTACCAATTCGTACATAAAATAAAGAATATTTACAATTAACAAATCCATCCTTTATTTGTTTAACCAAGAATTCGAGGCTCAAATGAACTTATCATTGAACGGTAATTAATAAACAAATTTTACTTTAACAGAAAGATAAAAGCTTTCACATTTTTATATATATCTATATTTATATGCCCTAAGAATATTTATATATAAATCAATCCTTTATTATCTTAAACACACGCATGTTTGTATACTGACATAAGAATAATTTCACAGCTTTTGAAGTTAATTTTTACGTTATTTAGAAAAGTGTTCTAGTTTTGCTATACCTGAAAGAATATTTTTAAATTTTCAATCTTTACTTTTTTTTTTAAGAATTTCTGTTTACTTTACCTTAAAAATATAACAGAAGATGAAAGTCAATACCTTCATTTTATTGCCCTTACCCCCTATTTCGCAAAGTTGTAATAATATTTCTTTGAAAGCGCAATCGCTTTATAGGCTGTAAGCGATTCTAAAAAATTACCATAAGAAAATTATTTGAAAGGGGATCAATTCTTTGTTTTTTCATAAATCAACAAGACTTTCTTTTACTATAAAAATATATTTTTTTAGATTAATTCAGAAAAAATCATTTATTTTTCAGGTCAAAACATTTCTATTTCCTATACCCTGAAGGGCTCAGTAGGTTTCTGTATATAGTCAATCCTTTATTTTTTTTTTAAAGCTGCTATTTCGCTTAATGTAAGAATATTTCTACGAAAGTTAATCCTTTAATTTTTTAAAAGTTTCTATTTAACTTACCCTAATAATATTTCTATGAAAGTCAATCTTTTATTTATTTTTTTTAAAGATTCCATTTTGCTTGCCATAAGAATATTTCTATGAAAGTCAGTCCTTTTTTTAAAGCTTCTGTTTCTCTTACCATAAGAATATTTCTATGAAAATCAATCCTTTATTTTTTTCAAAACTTCTATTTCTCTTACCGTAAGAAAATTTCTATGAAAGTCAATCGTTGATTTTTTTGAAAGCTTCCATTTTGCTTACCATAAGAATATTTCTATGAAAGTAAATCCTTTATTTTTTTAAGCTTCTATTTCACTTACCGTAAGAATATTTCTATGAAAGTCAATACTTTATTTTTGTTAAAGCGTCTATTTCGCTTACTGTAAGAATATTTCTATGAACGTTAAACCTTAATTTTTTAAAAGCTTCTATTTCACTTACTGTAAGAATATTTCTATGAAAGTTAAACCTTTATTTTTAAAGATTCTATTTCGCTTACCGTAAGAATATTTCTATGAAAGTCAAACTTTTTTTTTAAGAGCTTATACTTCGCTTACCGTAAAAATATTTCTATGAAAGTCAGTCCTTTATTTTTTAAAATCTTCTATTTCGCTTACTGTAAGAATATTTCTATCAGAGTCAACCCTTTATTTTTTTTTTATTTATTCCACTTTCCGTAAGAATCTTTCTATGACATCAATTTTTCTGTTTTTATGCTATCTATTTCTAATTTCAATTATATCATTACAACGACGTCTAGCATACTTTAAAAATAGCGAGCTCGTTCCATATGAATAGGGTTCATCTTCTGAATAATAATAATAATAATAATAATAATAATAATAATAATAATAATAATAATAATAATAATAATAATAATAATAATAATTAATATTCCCTCATATTTATCTATTTATCACCTTTTCCTAACGCTTACTTTAAAAGTATCTGTTTTATTTTCAATTCCCTCATATTCATCTATCTACCCCCTTTTTCTATAACTTGTTTCTCTCTCTCTCTCTCTCTCTCTCTGCAGACTGATTTCTCTTTGGAGCCCTTTCATGGCACTGAGAATGCGTATCGTTCTCAGAATGACGCATTTTACGTAAAAAAGTGATTTTTGTTTTTGCCTTCATCCAATAGTTACCGATACAAAAATTAAAAATCTTACCTTGACCCCAAAACCGAATATCATAATGATCATCATCAGTTATTTAAAACCGGACTAGGGAAGAATATTATATTATTTGCACCGTTCGACCGGAAAAGAGGATTTCAAAGGCTTAAAGCCAGAAAAATATTTTTGAAAGAGTAAAATGTATCCATGTATGAGGATTTAAATTGTTGATGAAAGTGTCGTTGGAAAATTATGACGTTCATTTTTGTTTAATTCGTATACGCAAAAAAAAAAAGAAAAAAAAGAATAAGAAGCTTTGATACCCTTGTTTGGTGCAGTTTTATTTTCATGATTCTTTAATCAAACGGATAGTTCTTAATCATAAAACGCTAATTCAGGGCTGAAAACATCTGCATAACAACTATGCAAAATGCACAAACTCGCTTCAACAGCCGGTATGGTTCGAGGGATGCTTAAGAAATAAATATAATTACGTTACTAGTAAAACTAGGAAATAATGGTGAAAGAAGACATAACTATTTCAAATCAGTATCACAATAAAAAGTTGTTTTTATTTTAATCATAACCTGTTTACCTCTGATATCAAAATGTCTTTCTGTTAAAGATGTTGTGCAATTAGAAAATCATAAAGTTCAAGCAGAGATGCAATGCGTCACTACACTAAAACAATTCACCTTGTACTTTGATACTTTCATCTATCTTTTTATGTTTTTCTATCAATTCATTAATAAATTTTCCCCCTTCTAATAACTGATCTATTCTTCTCCATTTCCTATCATCTTTATCTTCTATCAAATGAACACCATATTCTTTGGAAGCATGAATCTCAAGTCATTGGCCCCTGTGGAGGGCTTGTTCCATATGAATAGGAAACATCTTCTGAAATAATAATAATAATAATAATAATAATAATAATAATAATAATAATAATAATAATAATAATAATAATAATAACTAGGCGAAGTATTAAGCAAATTTCCTATCCAGCAACTCTCTCTCTCTCTCTCTCTCTCTCTCTGTTATCTAAGCCACCTTCTTAGCGCATAGGAATCTCTCTTGTCAAAAAAAAAAAGCGTTAAGGAAGTGAGTTCTGGTTTTGCCTGTAAAACTTTGTCAAGCCTTTTTATATCGTGAGAGTACCCAGACATTACCTAAATTTTTCCTCGAACCAACTCTCCCTCTTTTAGGAAAAGATGATGAAGGCTTCGGATATCTCTTAAAACAATTCTCACATCATACAGGAGAAAATAATAATGTCCCTTACGGAAAAGACTACTCTAACTAAAAATATTCTCTTCTCGTATCCTTATCTTCCATTTGTGAACAGTTATACACTGGACATTGCACTGTAGGAATTACTTAATGATTTTTGCAGCGTCCCTTCGGCCCCTAGCTGCAACCCCTTTCATTCCTCTGAATGTACCTCCGTTCATATTCTCTTTCTTCCATCTTACTTTCTTCAACCCTCTTCTAACATTTGTTTCACCGTGCAAATGCAGGTTTTTCTTACTGTTACCTTTGAAAACTTTTTATCCAACTTAATTTCTTTCACTTTCAGCGCTGAATGGCCTCATCGTCATCTGTCCCAGGGATTGGCGTTTAGCCTAAATTTCCTATTCCCGTATAAAAGTTATATTTCCCAGTTTCCTTTCCACATTTCTCCAGTGATGTTTTATTGCGTCTGCTTTCTTTTTTTTTTCAAAAACGTAGTACGAGCGAAGTTGAACGACCCAGAGGTGACGTCCAAAGAGAAGTTCCATTTTGCATCAGACGACCCTCCTCTGAAACAGCAGCTGCTTCTGATGCTAAAGAGGAAAGTTGGAGCCTCTGAGGCCATTACTTTCTTGGGATGTTCTTGCCACGTTCTTTTAGACCCGATGTACGTTCATACATCCGCTGGAAGGGCGATATTACGAAGCGGGATCAGAATTTCCTCTCGTCTTCAAGAATAGAAATTCCTGGGTTATGTTGAGGTGGAGGTCCTGGTGACTATAGTTGCCATTGGAATGTTGACGTGATCTTAGGTGAGACTGGGATGTACGAAGATGGAAATGAAGTGAATAAGGTGTTTCTGCAATTTCATTTAATTTCTGTCCGTAGGCCAAATTAAGACATTTCCTCGTGGAATAAAATGATCTCCTTACAGGTGTCATCATTGGAAAGTTGACGTGATCTTAGGAGAGATCGAGGTATACACAGAAGTGATTGAAGTGAGTGAGATGTTTCTTCAATATCATTTTACTTCTGTCCGTAAGCCAGAATAAGATAAAATGATTTCATTAAAGGTGTCGCCATTGGAAAGTTGACATGATCTTAGGAGAGATCGAGATTTTTCCGAAGCGAATCAAGTTTGATATCACACAAAACAACCAGAATTCGCTTTCAAATCCTTTCTATTTTGAGCGAAATCCCAGATCATCCACCTCTCCCTCCGGATTATTAACTCGAGCCGGAATCAAAACCTTATTTGCTACGAGAGGGAATTAGCGCTTAATTGAATACTACTCACTGGAAACACAAACCGTTTTAGGGAAAGGATTTTCCAGCGTCAGGCATTGATGACGGGAGAACTTCGCTTGCTCCTGGTCTAAACTGTTACCCTTCGCTGTTTTGAAGGCTCGAGATGTTTTGTTTATTTGGAAGATCATGAAATTTCGTAACTGAACTGGTACCCATCACTATTTAGAATGCTTTTGATGTTTAGCATATTTGGAAAATGATGAAATTTCATACATTTTTGGGGAGACCTCGTATTTAATAGTAAGTGCAGTTAATTTACAAGCAGGTAATTTACTAGAAGCTCGTTAAATAATACGTAATTCAAGATACGGCAAAAACTGAACCACTAACATATATCAGATGAATATTTAAGAGCATTAACATAAATATTTACTCGCTTATCTTCAAACATAAACACGTGCAGATCACGAAATCTATTAATAATCAATGGAAATTGAATATATCAAGACAGAATGCTCTTCATGGATATCACTGACATCATCTTCGTTTGATTTTTGGACAAAACCTCATTAATCACACTGGAAAGAAGAGGAAGAAGAAGAAGAAGAAGCAACGATGGCGCGAGAAATTTATCAGGGAGGAAAATGAGGAAAACGAAGTTTTATGTCAGCCGTCCAGATCGCTTGCACCTCCGATGACTATTGAAAAACGGGGATCCAGATTTCTTTTCCATTTCTGACGAAGTGGCGTTTGACAGAGAGTCATCTGAAGTATTCGGAGTCTCCGGGTCGAGAAATTTATGAATTTTGCCAGTTTAGACGGGAGGAAATTACGTTCGCCTTCGCCAGATTTCTTGCTTCATTTTATAATGATTTATTGTCGTTTAATGTTCCCATTTGAGTCCTTATTTTGTCTCTTTTAATTCATTTACACAGTATTAATTCTAGTATTATTTAACATATTTTTAATATTTGTCTTTACTGTCGTTTATTGTTCCTATTTGGTTTATAATTTTTCGCTTTTCATTCATTTACCTACTTTTAATTCTTGTATCAGTAACATGTTATGAAAACTTTTCTTTATTCTTCTAAGGTATTTTTCCACTCTTCGTTAATACTGGTCCTCCTGATTACTTATCGATTCGTCCGTGCACTGGATTCATTATATTCTCATTTTCTCATTAGTCT
>NC_089755.1:17917999-17935499 GCF_040412425.1 Macrobrachium rosenbergii
TTTGAAATAATCATTCTGTTACGATCAAAGGATTTTAACATGTAAAGAGCAGAGGGGACGATCGGGAGGTGATGGAAAGGCTGGGTGGAAGGTTCGTAAAATCCCAAGATTCATTTATGACAGTAAGGGGTAAGCAGAGAGAGAGAGAGAGAGAGAGAGAGAGAAAGAGAGAGAGAGAGAGAGAGAGAGAGAGAGAGAGAGATTGTAGGGGAAAGAAGAAGATTTTAGAGTAAATGAAGAATATCTGAAGAGTTCGGTTCACAAGAACAAAAGCAAAAATAAAATTGGTACTAAATTATAAAGTCATGACTCAGCAAAGTTTTGGTATAGACAGCTGAAATACTGTTTTCGTGATTTATGCGTGATGTAAGAAGACAGAGAGAGATGAGAGAGAGAGAGAGAGAGAGAGAGAGAGAGAGAGAGAGAGAGAGAGAACGTTTCCTTTATCAGTCGGGATACCTGAAGAGCAACCCTGGACTGTTTGGCTTGGGGTTGTATTGGGTTATCCTAGTATTAAAAAAATTCCTGTAACATGACTTTATAACATGATTTATTAGGAAAATTATTTTTGATGCATTACAAAATTAAAATGTTAAAATTCATGACTATAAGCAAGGATACTGTGTGCATGAATATTTGCGTACATGTGTATTTGCTAACATATCCCCAAAGTAAGGTGAAATGTCTGTCTGTCTGCCTCTCTCTCTCTCTCTGTCTGTCTGTCTTCCCCATTCTCTCCAACTGCCAGTCTCTTTCTCTCTCTTTCTCTCTCTGTTTGTCTGTCTACTTGTCTCTCTCTCTCTCTCTCTCTCTCTTTCTCTCTCTCTCTCTCTCTCTCTCTCTCTCTCAGAAATCAAAGTCAGAGAGGAAGAAAGAATAAGCCTGCAGTGAGAGTGCAAGGTGAGCACAGCATCAGTGATCTGATGGCAGGCAGCAGCAGCAGCAGAAGCATCCTTTGAGCTGTCGTTACAAGTCCTCTGGGAAAGCCAAAATGGCCTCATTACAGAGCCTCAAAGCACACACCGGCAAACTTCACCCAGTGGTGGTGCTTTGGAGGAAGAGAGAGAAGATCTCTTCGTTGGAAAATAAGTAAAAAAAAAAAAAACATCCGTTCGGTGAAGCTTATCGTTACTTCTTCCGAGTCTTTACAGAGAAAGAGAATTTTGGGACGAAACTGATAACTATTCATGACTTGTTTAGTCTGAATGTGTCTTAATCATTTTCCTCAAAGGGACTTCAGTAAATATGTGAAGTTGGAGTGCAATGCTTCCAGAGTTGGAGGTGATGACATTTCTCAAATATCAGTCGAGAGAGAGAGAGAGAGAGAGAGAGAGAGAGAGAGAGAGAGAGAGAGAGAGAGAGAGAGAGGAGAGAGAGAGAGAGAGAGAGAGAGAAGAGGGGATGGTTGGAGAGGCTGAGGAATATGAGAGAGAGAGAGAGAAGAGGGGATGGTTGAGAGGCTGAGGAATATGAGAGAGAGAGAGAGAGAGGGGATGGTTGGAGAGGCTGAGGAATACGAGAGAGAGAGAGAGAAGAGGGGGATGGTTGGAGAGGCTGAGGAATACGAGAGAGAGAGAGAGAAGAGGGGATGGTTGGAGAGGCTGAGGGAAGAGAGAGAGAGAGAGAAGGGGATGGATGGAGAGGCTGATACGAGAAGAGAGAGAGAGAGAGAGAGAGAGAAAGGAGAGAGAAGAGAGAGGGGATGGATGGAAAGAGCTGAGGAATACAAGAGAGAGAGAGAGAGAGAGAGAGAGAGAGAGAGAGAGAGAGAGATCTTACAGATGAGATCTTACAGTTCGTTCGGGTTGCCCCAGGTCCCTCAGTGTGAGGCACCTTTGATGTCTACCAGAGAATTGCTAACGCATCTTCCGGTATATTTTGCATCTTCCAGTCTTGGATGGTCTGGGATGCATCTCAGATATTTGTCGAGCTTATTCTTAAACACATCTACGCTCACTCCTGTTATGTTCCTCAGATGAGCTGGTAGCGCATTGAATAGAAGCTGCATTATCGATGCTAGTGCATGGTGGATTAATGTCCTGTGTGCTTTCCTTAGTGTTCCTTGTATAGTTTTTGGCACTATTAATCTACCTCTGCTTGCTCTTTCTGATATTTTTAGCTCCATGATGTTTTCGGTAATTCCTTCTATCTGTTTCCATGCTTGGATTACCATGTAGCGTTCTCTTCTCCTTTCAAGACTATATAAATTTAAAATTGTAGTCTTTCCCAGTAGTCAAGGTCCTTAACTTCTTCTATTCTAGCTGTCAATGACCTTTGTACACTCTCTGTTTGTGCAATATCCTTTTGGTAGTGTGGGTACCATATTATATTGCAATATTCAAGTGGACTACGTACGTACATTTTATAAAGCATAATCATGTGTTCAGCTTTTCTTGTTTTGAAGTGCAGGAACAACATTCCCATTTTTGCTTTGCATTTTGCCAATAGAATTGCTATTTGATCATTGCATAACATATTCCTATTCAACATCACACCAAGGTCTTTAACTGCTTCCTTGTTTGTGATTGTTTCATTATCAGGTCCTTTATATGCATATAGCATTCCTACTTTATCACCATAGTTCATTGATTCAAATTTATCAGAGTTAAATACCATCCTATTTATCTCTGCCCATTTATATATTTTGTTTAGGTCTCTTTGTAGCGAGTTCCTATCTTCATCACAAGCAATTTCTCTGTTTATTCTTGTGCCATCTGCGAAACTTCTTACTACTGAGTCCTTAACATTACTGTCTATGTCTGCAATCATAATCACAAACAGCAATGCAGCTAACACCGTACCTTGTGGTACACCGGATATTACCGTAGCTTCATCCGATTTCTCATCGTTTGCAATCACTATCTGTTTTCTGTTTTGCAAAAATTCTTTTATCCATCTTCTTACTTTGTCAACAATGTTATGTTTTCTAATTTTTTTCGCTAATATATTATGATCTACCTTCTCAAAATCTTTTGCAAAGTCTAGGTAAACCACATCTGTATCTTTTTCATTTATCATATTTTTATATATGCTTTCATGGTGGACTAACAATTGGGTTTGTGTACTTTTCCAGGTACAAAACCATGCTGTCCTATATTGAACAATCTATTTTTCATTAAATGTTTCATTATATTTTTTTTCATTACCCTTTCATAAACTTTCATAATATGAGATGTCAGACTCACAGGCCTATAATTACTTGCCTCTAGTCTTGAACCACTTTTGAAAGTAGGAGTAATATATGCTAATTTATGCTCATCATAAATCTTGCCTGTATCTATACTTTGTCTTAATAATATTGCTAGTGGCTTGGCGATTGAATAAACCACTTTCTTTAACAATATGGCAGGTACGCCATCTGGTCCTGCTGCTGATCCATTTTTAATTTCATTTATAGCCTGCACAATATCGGCTTCCGTAATATCTATATCCGATAAGTATTCAATATTTTCATCTCTTATTTCTGTATCATTATCTTCATTGTCAATTCTAGGTGTAAATTCACTCTTATATCTTTCTGCTAATATGTTACATATTTCCTTTTTCATTCGTTAATCGCCCTTCAATTCTTAGAGGGCCTATTTCTACTCTTATTTTATTCATCTTTTTGCATATGAATAAAAAAATTTTAGGGTTTTGCTTGATATTTTGTAGGGTCTTTTCTTCTAGGTTCCATTTTTCATTTTCTTTTGATTGTATAATCTTCTGTTCTGCATTTTCTATCTTACTTTTAGTTCCATCACTTTCCATGCATTCTTTTCTTTTGCAAGACCTTTTTCCACTTTCTAATTTTCTGGAACAAGATCCTTCTGTCTCTTGGAATTTGTGACTGATGTTTACTTTTTCTTCGGTATATATTTTTCCACTATTTCCTCTAATATTTTATATAAAATATATCGGTATTTACCTGTATATTATCACTTACAAATATGTTTTCCCATTCTTTGTTTAATTCTTCATTTATTTTTACCAATTTATATTCTTACTATAGAAATTGTATTTTCCATATCCTTCCCATTTTTCCGTCTCTTGCTTTTCTCTGTTTTCATGTGTTTTGGAATGGACTGTTAGTTCTATGACATTATGGTCCGAAATACTCGTGTTATATACTATTATTTCTTTAACATAGTTCACCTCATTCACAAATACTAGGTCTAAAATATTATCCTTTCTTGTTGGCAAGTGATTTATTTGCCGAATGTTATGTTCTAGTAGCATATCTAATAGCTTTTTAAATTGCCTCTTATCTTCTGCGCTACTATTGCTCTCTTTTTTATATGTATAAATACAACCACAGTCTCCTATTCATTCTTTCCATTCTACAAAAGGAAAGTTAAAGTCTCTGGATAGGAGTATAGTCCAGTCCTTGTGATTTCTACATATTTCATCCAATTTGTCAATTATTATGTCAAACTCTTTAGTATTAGGGGTCTGTATATTACAATGTTCACTAATTTTTCAGATTCAAATTCTACCGCTATTAATTCACATTCTGTGTTACTATATTTCTTACAGATTTTTTCCTTGATTGGCATCTCTCCCATATATCGCGGTTCCCCCTTGATTTCTATTTTTTCTATCTGATCTTTAAGTTTGGAAACCATTTATCTGGTCATCATTACCAGTCTCTTGGGAATACCTGGTCAGGTTTCACTTATATTCAATATTTCTATTTTTTCATTTTTGGGTTAGTTCTTCTAAGAACTCTATCTTTCTTTTGAGTTACTCGAAACTAAACCCTGCCCGTTCATCACTATGATGGTTTGCATATTATCTCCATTATCTAATATGGGTAATAATAAGGATTTTCCCATGTCTCTTTCCTGTTCTGATATGTTGATCTTTTTCATTTCCAGAAATTCGTACATTAAAAATCAAAAATTATATTTGATCTTCCAGCTTCATAATTATTCACCATAAACCCATTTATCTCCATCACATCCCCTATCATCATAGATACATTGCTTGTTCCTTGTGCTATATCTAGGTGCTGATGCCTCATATCGTGGTGCTGACATTTCATAATGTGGTGTTGGTTTGCTTTTTGCCTTCATCACATGATCTTTGTTCCTTTCTTTATTTGTTTCATTTTTACCTTGATTTTTATATGTATTTGATTTTGATTTTGGTTTTCATGGCTACAGGATGCATGTACCTACATTTCTTATTAAACCTACATCCATTTCCTTCTTTCCAGTTTCTACATATTTTTGGATGTAGATCGCTGCATTCCTCTTCATAGCCATCTAGATATGCACATTTGCCATAGATCTCATAATTGTGACATCTTGGGATGTTTGTAATAACATCTTTCACCAAACCTGCAATTCCCTCTTTTCAAAAGGGTGCGTACTTTGTCTTTCTTTTTTTTTTTTTTTGTTCTTTCCCATCAGTATGAAGATCCGGGTACAACCTGTTTGGGATTTTATTTTGATTTATCATGTCATAATTTATTTCTTCATATGTATGTTGCTGTATTGCCTCATATGTAGAATCTATGAGTTTCTCTGCATCCATACTCTTATCCTGTTCTTTGTTTTCATTACTCTTTTCTCTCTCTTCAGTCTTATTTTCTTCTTTTCTATTTTCCTCTTCTTCATCTTCTTCATCCTCCACAATCTGTACATTAAGTCTTGATTTAATAACCTTGTCTATCCATACTAGACATGTTGAGCAAAATATTTTTGTGTCCTTATTTTTATTTTGCTCTACTTCTGCACATGAAGGATGTGTAGGCACATGGCAAGCATGGCATTTCCTAATCAGGTTTTGTGGATTTACAATGCTATACCACACTCTACATAGTTTACATGCTTTAGGCATCCGTTTGCCTATTGCATCAATCAATTTATTCACTAATTTCACCATACTTATTTTCTTTGATGGTATGTGTTGATTTTTGTAGATTTTCTTTATAAGTCTTTTGATAACTTGAACTTTCATTGTTATCCCTTCCATTATTTTCATTATATTTTCTACAGATTTGCTCCAGTTTGAAGGATCGTATCCTTTCAATATGTCTGTGAATGCTTTCGCATCTTTTTGGTCGACATTGCTATTCATCTCCACGATAAGCAAACCTAGTTCCCTGCCTGCCAAGTCATCATACTGAATATCACCTATGCAAGCAAGGTTTCTCCACTGTTTGCCACTGTTGGTCGACTCCTCCATGATTTTCAGATTTTAATAACTCACTCAAAAAAACAGCTTATTAGACGGTTTATCACTCTAATCTGATATTAAGCTAATCACCGATAGTTCACAAACACTTTTAGCTATATTTCATTCGCTAATTGTATGTTAGACGTGTAATATCGGGTAGATTATTCAGACCAAGAACGACTACGTCTCACCGAGAGAATGTCACATCACAGAGAAGAGGGGGATGGATGGAGAGGCTGAGGAATACAAGAGAGAGAGAGAGAGAGAGAGAGAGAGAGAGAGAGAGAGAGAGAGAGAGAGAGAGAGAATTTCCCTGTGCACATGACACAATTCACTAGTGCCTTGAACATACTCTTTCGCCTCCTAGATTTTGAGGCCTTTATCGAGCTTTCTTTATCAGTCTATTCAGCCTTTCTTTGGCTTCTGTCACCTTCTTCTTCCTAAATTCTTCCTTTCTTTCCACATGATCAGACCATTTCAAAACACCCTGATGCATCTCCCATCTGTCCTAATTATTTTTAACCTCTCCTCCACATCTCATTTCTCAACATTTGTTCTTCACACACCACACAGACTACATGAAATATTTGCGTTTTTACCTTCTCTCATTCACATTCAGAATCCACATCCCCATAGAGGAGAGATGGCTCAACAATCTTTTTCTAAGTTCCAACTTTGGCTTTCACAGACGCTCCAAGTTCCTAAAAAAAAAAAAAAAAAAGTTTCATACATAACAGTAAGAAACTTCATTGTAATTGCTCTTTTACAATGAAACTGAGATAAGGAAAATAATAATAAGTATTTTTCCTCTTGGCTAATGCAGATGACGTCATTAGCACTGTCAATCGTTTTATGTTCTTTTCGTTATAAGCAAATCCATTACTAGGCTGAATTCTCGACCTAAGGACAAGGGTTCCTCTCGGGTCATTTCCACGCACCCACTCCCGCCAAAAAAAGTCCCCTGAACATAGAATTAGACTTGAAGGACACGTGTCTTGATCATGATTAAATTACCAATGAAATCATTTTACGTTCTTTTCGTTACAAGCAAAGACTCTGTGAAGCTGAGTTCTAGTCCTAAGGACAATGTATTCTTTAGTGTCATTGCCCCCGGCTCCCCCTCCCCCCGAAAAAAATCAAATAAAAACTGTTGAAAACTGAATTAAACTTTAAGATCATATGATTTAATCATTAATGAATTCTTAAGAAATCGATTCAATTGCAAGTTGAATTAATTAACTTTCGTAAAAGATCAATTCCATCAGGGTCAATAAAAACAAGTAAAAAACGCGCCAAAATTTTTAAGGTGCAATCGAGTTTCCTGTACAGCGTAATGCTGTATGAGCCGCAGCTCATGAAATTTTCAGCCACGGCCCGGTGGTGGGATGTCCTTTGGATACCTCAAATTGCCAGCAATTTCGTAATGTGTCAAGTTCTTGATCCAAAAATAACGGGTTACTGACCCGCAGTGCCCATAAGAACATAGCAGAGAAAACGAAGCAGTCTTAGTTTTTAAATGGATGATTCAATAAAAATTTAATTCATGGTACTAACTGACTTAACTTGAAAGAATGAAATTTGAATTTAATGGTAAATTTAACTCACAAAATTTTGGTATGGCAATGGGAAACCCTTTTTCTCCAGTGTTAAAGTAACTTATACATGGAATTTTGAAAGAAAATATTCAACAACATAATTCCACACAATGTAACATTGTTTATTACATTGACGACATAATTTGTGTATGGCCAGAACGAAGATGTTGATAACTTTTTACTTAAGTTAAATCACTTAGTACCATCAATTAAATTCGCTGTCTAAATGGAAAATGATGGGCGCTTACCCTTTTGGATGTCCTCATACGAAGAAATAGTAGTGGGTTTAAATATAGTGTGTGTATAGAAAACCCACTAATATTTCTTCCTATGTGCATTTCTATTCTGGACAAAGCAGTAAGATTAAAAAATCAGTGTTTTCATCTATATTTTTAAGAGCATTACGTGTATGTAGCCCTGAATATATCGATGAGGAAATAGATAAAATTAGGGATGCAGGCAAGACATTGAAATATCCTGACAGCGTATTAAGCAGTGCATTTCAAGCGGCAAAAAAGACTATGTATCAAAACGAAAAAGAACCCTGCAACACAAAACATTTGCTTGTACTGCCCTACAATAATAATATGAAAGTATTCCCCATCTTCTTAAAATTTTGGTGTTAATGTCGCATTTAAGAATAACAAAACAATAAAACAAGTACTTATCAAGAACTCTGACAGTAATAAAGGGTGTGTATATAAGATTCCTTGTAAGTCTTGTGACAACTTTTATATTGGCCAAACGGGTAAAGCACTAGAAAGGAGAACAGAACAGCATAAGCAATACGTGAGATACAAAGGTACAGCGGGATTTTTGTACATGTTAGTGAGCAATCATGCTATCAATTGGGAGGGCAAAAAGGTTATGCTATATTCTAATAACGCACTGGAAAGGAATATCATTGAATCTAGCTATATAAAAGAAAGTTACGGCCTTAATATGAATATCAGTCAAGGGATGTATAAACTTGATTCTGTAATTTCAAACAAAATTTGTAAAATGTTTAAATTTCAAGGGAGGTCGTAGATATATATGGAAAAATTATTATCTTGCTTGTAAACGTAGTACGGGAACGCAGTGCTTATGACTTTCAAAACCCGGCCTCCCTGACACCTGTGGGTATGGATCTGTTGTCGCCTATGGTCCAGTATGTTTATCAGTATTGTCCCCTGAGGGCATGTGTGATTTTTAGCCAAATGGTTTGAAGGCCCTCCCTACCTTGACTTACCGGCCGGGTGCAGATTTATGTGTAGCCTCTAACGGTTCTGTATGTTCGTCAGTTATGTTTCCTATGTATTACATATATTTGTGACTTCTAATACTCTGTATCAAGTCCTTCGTCAATGTATGTATGTATGTATGTATGTATATATATATATATATATATATATATATATATATATATATATATATATATATATATATATACTCTCTCTCTCTATATATATATATATATATATATATACGAAGAGAGAGAAAATATTACTATTACAAGTTCTTTTATGTCAGTCTTTTGCAGCATTATATTTTATATAGTCGGCAATGAAAAGCAAAAAATTTCAAATGTAAAATAAATGACAAATCATGAGGAAAGAATTTTTGTGTTCAGGTAAAAGGATAATTTTCCACTTGTAAGTCTGCATTGTGTTTTTTCTATTAATTTTTCTTAATATGATTAATATGATTAATTTTTCTTAATATGTTCAATATGCGATTTATTCTCCTAAAAAGAATGGAACAATTTCTAATATTGAAAAGAGACAGTGTATTTGCATAGAGTTTGGGCAGAGGAGAAAGAAAGTGGCAGCGTGAAGTCACGCCTCTTAACCTCCATCCCCTCACCCCGCCTAATCCATCGCGTGAGACCTCCTTGTTTTTTCTCCAGGTAGCAAGCAAAACGAGATGTGTGCCCACCTGCCTGATAGCCACTGAATGTGGCAAAAGCCACGCTGAAAAGGAATCTTGAACTTTTTCGTTTTATTTATTAATCTGTAATAAATTTTAGGGAATGTGGATGATGATTTATTTTAAACTGAAGGAAATTGATCATGAGGAACCACTGAAGCTAGTAGACCCCAGTCTAAATAAAACAAAAACAAAACTTACAATTTTCTCCCTTGAGCTCCTTTACAATGAAGAATACTCTTGGAGATTATACGTTTGAAAACTGAAAGTGTTGTATTGTTTTGATACTTTCGGCCTTGGCAGTATAGGTAATTTCCGCACTGTTTTTAGGGGGTAGCGTGAACGTGGATATTTGGTAGGTGGCAAACCTATTTACATGGCATATGCGGGTGGGTCACTATTCAATTCTCTGGCCTCCACGTACATCAGGTATGGTAGGCGTGACAGCAAGAGCCATTTGCTTGAGATTAGCGCCAGAGATTATCCCGAGACCTTCACGGGGGATTCCAGAATTCCCTCATCGGCAGTCAAAAGTCAGGAGGAAAGTGGAAACAATATTTGAAGGTTCCGGAGTCCCCCGTCACAAATCAGACTGGGAATAGGAATATGTCAAAACTCGGGATAATCTCACTGTCCCATTCTGAAGTAAGTGTTCCAGTGGCCAAACCCACCGACGTCGATGCAGGTGGGCAACAGCGAGAGCCGAAAACAAGGAGGAGCCATTTCTTTTAAATGAGCACCTGCATCTCAAACACAACCCAAGTAGTCTTAAAAGCAGTCGAGTAAAAATATCATGTTCTGTTCTGTGGTGTAATCACCGTTTTTTACACACACAAACACACACACACACACACACACACACACACACATATATATATATAATTGTAGTAGCCACAATGGCCTCTTAACTTCTCGAATTATTCGCGCTTTTTTGGATATGCTTGTCACTGCAAAGCTGTAAGACCCACGTGCAGGAAATTGAAGTGGCTGTGATGTCTGGTGGCGGGAAACGAACCCGTGTCACCATAATCACATGGAGGTCACGTTGCCGACCTGACCACGTCATCACAGCCACTTCAATTTCTTGCACGTGGATCTTAGGCTTTGTAGTGACAAGCGTATCAAAAAAAAAACAAATAATTCGAGGAAGTTAGAAAGAACACTAACTATTACAATTACATATGTATCAGTAAAAGTGACCAGTAGACTACACACACACACACACACACACACACACACACACACACACACACATACATATATATATATATATATATATATATATATATGTAATTCTAATAACCACAATGCCCTCTTAACTTCTCGAATTCTTCGCGCTTTTTGGGTATGCTTGTAACTGCAAGCCGTGACATCAAGCTCAAGAAACTGAATGGATGTCACGGCTTCGTAGTTACAATCATATCAAAAAGCGCAACATCGAGATGAAAGAAAACATTAATAACTATTATTACATATGTGTCTAGTAAAAGTGACCAGTAGATTCTAGATTCTACATATATATATATATATATATATATATATATATATATATATATATATATATATATATATATATATATATATATATATATATATATATATATATATAAGCTTTAAAAAGGTGTTTCAATAAAACTGTTTGGATACCTCAAATTGCCAGCAATTTCACGTGTCTTGTCAAGTTCTTGATCCAAAGATAACGGGTTACTGACCCGCAGTGCCCTTAAGAACATAACAGAGAAAACAGCAGTCTTAGTTTTAAATGGATGATTCCAATAAAAATTTAATTGATGGCACTAACTGACTTAACTTGAAAGAATGTAAATTTGAATTTAATGGTAAATTTAACTCATAAAATTTTGGTATGGCAATGGGAAACCCTTTATCTCCAGTGTTAAGTAACTTATATATGGAATTATTTGAAAAGAAAATATTAAACAACATAATTCCACTCAATGTAACATTGTTTAGGTATGCTGACGGCATAATTTGTGTATGGCCAGGGAACGAAGATGTGGATAACTTTTTTGCCATGTTAAATCACTTAGCACCATCAATTAAATTCACTGTCTAAATGGAAAATGATGGGCGCTTACCCTTTTTGGATGTCCTCATACGAAGAAATAGTGGTGGGTTTAAATATAGTGTGTATAGAAAACCCAGTAATATCTTTTCCTATGTGCATTTCTATTTTGGACAAAGCAGTAAGGTTAAAAAATCAGTGTTTTCATCTATGATTTTAAGAGCATTTCGTGTATGTAGCCCTGAATATATCGATGAGGAAATAGATAAAATTAGGGATTCAGGCAAGAAATTGAAATATCCTTGCAGCGTATTAAACAGTGCATTTCAAGCGGCAAAAAAGACTATGTATCAAAACCAAAAAGAACCTTACCACACAAAAATTTGCTTGTACTGCCCTACAATAATAATATGAAAGATATCCCCCATCTTCTTAAGAATTTTGGTGTTAATGTCGCATTTAAGAATAACAAAACAATGAAACATGTACTTATCAAGAACTCCCCTGACAGTAATAAAGGGTGTGTATATAAAATTCCTTGTTAGTCTTGTGACAACTTTTATATTGGCCAAACGGGTAAAGCACTGGAAAGGAGAACAGAACAGCATAAGCAATGTGTGAGATATGCACAAGGGTACAATGGTATTTTTGTACTTGTTAGTGAGAACAATCATACTATCAATTGGGAAGGGGCAAAAAGGATTGTATATTCTAATAGCACACTGGAAAGGAATATCATTGAATTTAGCTTTATAAAAGAAAGTTACAGCCATAACATGAATATCAGTCAAGGAATGTATAAACTTGGTCCTTTAATATCCAAAGAAATTTGTAAAATATTTAAATTTTAGGTAGGCCGTAGAGATATATGAAAATAAGATTATCATATTTGTAAACACAGTACGGGGGCAGCAGTGCTTATGACTTTTCCAAACCCCGCCTCCCTGACACCTGTCAGGTGTGGATCTGTTGTCGCCTACGGTCAGTATGTTTATCAGTATTGTCCCCTGAGAGCATATTGTGATTTTTAGCCAAATGAGTTTTGAAGGCCACTCCTACCTTGACACCGGCCTGTGGGTGGATATGTAGCCCCTAACGGTTCTGTATGTTCGTCAGTACTGTTCCTGTAGTATATATATTTGTGACTTCTAATACTCTGTATCAGTCCTTCGTCAATGTATGTATGTGTATATATATATATATATATATATATATATATATATATATATATATATATATATATATATATATATATATATATATATATATATATATATATATATATATATACATATATGAGGAGAGAGAGAGAGAGAGAGAGAGAGAGAGAGAGAGAGACAGAATGTTATTGCAGAAGTCCTTTTATGTCAGTCTTGCCTTGCATTATATTTTATATGGTGGGCAATGAAAAGCAAAAAATTTCAAATGTAAAAAATAAATGACAAATCATGAGAAGAAAGAATTTTTGTGTTCAGGTAAAAGGATAATTTTCCACTTGTATGTCTGGACTATGTTTTTCCCATTAATTTTTCTTAATATGATTAATTTTTCTAAATATGATCAATGTGCGATTTATTCTCCTAAAAGAATGGAACAATTTCTAATATTGAAAAGAGACAATGTATTTGCATAGAGTTTGGGCAGAGGAGAAAGAAAGTGGCTGCGTGAAGTCACGCCTCTTAACCTCCATCCCCTCACCCCACCTGATCCATTGCGTGAGACCTCCTTGTTTTCTCCAGGTAGCAGAGCAAAGCAGAGATGTGTATTACTGCCTGATAGCCGCTGAATGTGGCCAAAAGCCGCTGAGAAAAGGAATCTTGAACTTTTCGTTTTATTTATTAATCTGGAATAAATTTAGGGGATGTGGATGATGATTTATTTTAAATTGGAAGGAAATTAATCACGAGGAACCACTGAAGCTAGTAGACTGATCTAAATAAAACAAAAACTTCATATTATGAGGTAATTAATGAATAATTAAAGACTTTTCAGTGGGGTAGTGCAGCTAGCCCAAGGATTCAGTTAGTAAAAGGTGGTGGGCTAGACAGGTAGCCTAGAGGGTTCAAAGGGTTAAAAACAAAAAGAAAAACCTGAGTTGGTTCCCAGAACAGAGCAGCGACTGTTATCTCGACTTGTCAACACTTTATCTTTTGCGATGACAGTTGAAGTGGACAAGCCTTCTTATGACACACACGTGTTCCTTATATACTGCGTTACTATTAAAAATGCATCATTAATTCTAAATTACGCTGTTAAGTTATCTAAATAACCAACTCTTTTGAGATCTGACACTACACTACATACGATATTTCTACAGTTATTACTATTGCACATAACATATGATAAACAGAAGAGTAAATGTATCAAAACTATAGGATGATATACATATTACAAGGTAACTTCATGGATATATATATATATATATATATATATATATATATATATATATATATATATATATATATATATATATATATATATATATATATATATATATATATATAGGATTGCAAACATGCCTACTCGATCAAGGAGCCTTCGTACCCAAATTAACCCAGCTATTAGGAATAAGCGTCATCATGAAAGGATACAAGCATTCTATCCCCTTTCAATTACAAATATTTTGAGAAAATTTCTGCATAATTAATAGGTCTTCTTTATAATGGCCCGAACTTTCGGTGGGCAAATATCTCTTTATGGAATTCAGGTCTCTAGCTGTAATTGTCATGATTATTATTTTGATGTTGGTAAGTCCCAGTTTCTCCCAAAACCCAAAAATTACGAAGAAACTGCTTCGGTAGGTGAAACGTGTTTCATACGCTTATCAGATCGTCGACAATTTATTGGTTGTTTTCTTGGTAGGGAAAATACACGTATAAATGTGTGTGTGTGTTTGTTTGTCGGTATCTCTTTATCTGCAAGCACAAACGCATGTCTGTATAGAAACCGCTTGTGTATGCATTGCTATAGAAATGAAAACATTAAAACATTCATATTCTCTCTCTCTCTCTCTCTCTCTCTCTCTCTCTTTGTTTCGGTTACATCAGTGGTTCTCAGCCTGGGGGCGCGCCCCCTTAGGGGGGCGTCAGCAATTTCCAAGGGGGGCGCGAGCCCTAGGGAAAAATAAACAAATTCTCTACTTATATTCGTTATTCTGTTAACAAGAGTCGCTAAGAAGTAGTGTCAAGTATCTCACTAATTCAGTCACAAAATAAAAACATCACTTTTCTTTTCTTTTTTTTCTATTTTCCTTTAAATCTGGGAGGGAGTTTTACTCGTAGATGCAAGGTGGGGGCCCCGTGAAGGGAAGGACCAATTCTCAGAGGGGACGTGGTAATAAAAAGGTTAAGAACCACTGGTTTACATTTTATCTAATATTTATCTCTCTCTCTGTATGTTTTATATAGCTAATTGCATCTCTCTCTCTCTCTCTCTCTCTCTCTCTCTCTCTCTCTCTCTCTCTCTCTCTCTCTCTCTCTCTCTCTCTACATAACCCCGTCAGCTTCCTTACCTTAGTTAAGAATTCTTCTCTCTCTCTCTGACTTTTACATTCACTAGCAATTCATCTTTCTCTCCCTGACCGTTCATCATTTATTTTGACTAATAATTCATCTCCCTTCACCAGCACCTCCACCCCCTCCTCTCTCTCTCTCTCTCTCTCTCTCTCTCTCTCTCTCTCTCTCTCTCTCTCTCTCTCTCTCTGTGATGGTGACTGATATACTTATGCGAGGGCAAAAAACAAAGGAAATGTGCACAAACTAATGAAAGATCATCCAAATTCAGTGCCATGCATCGGCTATGAAAACTTTTTGTACAATGTCACTATTAAAGAGACACTTGTATATAGTTCTTCACATCTGCTGAAGAGGGGTGGGATTATATCTGTCGTGAAAGTGATAAGAAGAATTTTCTTCTTTGAATCTCAATAGACAGAAAAATGTAATCGTCAAACATTGCTATATATTAGAAAGTAATTCCATTGTGGATCCAGACTAGCCCTGAAGACGACCATGGATGGTAAAAGCAGTTGTTGGGTTTGGAATGAATAAATGTATAATAAATTTAGCAATACTGTAGTTATTTTTTTCATCCCTTCTTGAAGAAAGAAAGGGTACTGGAAAAATCTGGACTGTTGCCCCTGTGTGCTTTGGAACTTGAAGTAAAAATGAAGAAGAAGAAAAGGCGCCCGAAAAAAAAACCAAAAAACATTAATTCCAAAACCTCGCCAATGGTGACATTCTTTCAGTTCCGATTCATTATTGTGACTTGACCTGAAATTCTTTGTTGAAATTATGCCCCCTCCCACCCCGGAAAGTTGAAAAGACAAACAACGGACGGAGCAATGAAAAAGGACAAATAACGAACGGAAAAGAAGGAAAAGAAAATGAGTGTCCTGCAGGAAAGGCTGTATACTGGCGACAGAAAATTGATAGTCTTTCGAAGTGGAAGGATAAATGGTGAAAGGCCGTGAAGACAGCAACCTATATTTTCACTTTATTCCATTTTTTTATTCTTTTTTCCAGATGGTGTAGAAAGTTCCATCAATTCCCACCCCTCTTAATTCGGTGGAACTACTTGAACCTTCGTTTTTTTTTTTTTTTTTTTGGAAGGGGGCCAATATTTCGTTTTAAGGGAAAAGGCAAATGACATTTTTGAAGTCTGCAATTTTTTTTTCTTCAGAGTAAAGTTATTTAATGGATCATTTTGTGACGCGTGTGAAAAAAAAAATTCATATCACTTAACGGTGCTGCTTAATGATAATGCTTGAAACTTTATTTTTTTTTATTTTTTTTATTTTTTTGAAGGGGACAACATTCCAGGTTTTAGGCGAAGGCAAATGACGTTTTTGGAGCCTACAATCTCTTCTTCAGTAACGCGTGTAGAAAATGTCCGTAGCACTTAATAATTCTTTAGATTATAAACTTTAAACAGATGTGTTTATGATCTTATTTGAGATATACGTAAGACACTTATCAATTGCAAACACTAATCGAAAGATTGTATTTCTCTTGTTATTCTCTCGACAGCGTGAAGTGAATAAACGATGCATTGAAAAATAGGCAAAATATACAAAGATGTGCATATTTATGTCAATGGCACAGTTAAACGAGAGGATACTATCACATCCAGTATATCTGTAAGCGTTTTGAAATAAAAAAAATTGCAGGCTACAAAAAATCTAATGCTGATGTTTACTCTCTCCCAAAAGGCATGATTATAAAATTCAACATTGCTCTGTTTTTTCCTCTTACCAAACTCTTTTATATCATGCTTTGGGATATTCAAGCAATGCAAACATTGTACGCAGTAAAAGTGCCAGTAAAAATTAATTGTAATGTTTGCGGTTGAAAATTACATTTCTTCATCAAAGGTTAACTAAATTTAGGCATAAAATTAAATGGGAAGATGATCTATGAGAGTAAACTGCTAGAAATTAATTAGATTTTGAAAGCAGTTTATGTACTGCCTGAAAACAAAATAAGATATTAAACCCGTGAGTTCTCAGTCTACTTTCCATTTAATATAAATATAAAAAAACAAATACTTATTCATTTATTAAGAGCAAAATAACTAATAATGTACGTTTCATTAAACTGCAGGAAGCATGGATTGCAAAATCATTTTTATTGCAAAAAGGTTGATTACTTCAGTACATATGTCTCGCATTGTACAAATGAAGCTTTAATCATATTCTCTCAAATTTGACATTTTAATTACATGTAAATTCTTTCTTGGCAAAAAAACAATTGTTGAATAACTTCCCATGTTTTCAAATCTCTCTCTCTCTCTTAGAAGCTATGACATGCAATCA
>NC_089755.1:17937999-17945499 GCF_040412425.1 Macrobrachium rosenbergii
TGGGGTGATTCACGGGCTGCTCGAAGTAAGGTGACTTAACACCCTTAAGGGACGTCATAATTTATCAATGTGCAGCACCCCAGACCGGGGAAACTTTGAGGTCGGCAAAATAAAAAAGAAAATCACATCAATGGAAAGAGAATGACACATACATTCACACTGTATAAATAAAAAATTCTAAAAAATTTTCCCTACCTTCCACGAGAAGTTGAAAATGACTATTTACAAACCCTTGTAGGGCCTCATTTACAAGACAATCGTAAATTTTACCAACTTATATATGTTCTTTCTAATAAATAAATTCACTGTATTTTGCAAAATTATTATTACAGCTCACACAATATCAAAACAGATAAGAAATAAAAGCAGTAACAAATTTTTTTGCATATTTGTTGTAAAATATTTACATAAATTTATGAGAAGGAAGATTCAGTAACTTTTTTTTACTTTTACATTCTTTTTCTAATATTTTTTGCAATTTTCTTTGTAAAATTACATTTGCAACCGACATACTATCGTAAAAGACAAAAACCAAAAACAACAGCAACCCCTTCGTATATTTACAAGCAAATTTACAAAAACACTCATGTGAGAGAGAGAGATGCAGTACTTTCCCTCTTGAAGTCACAAGCATTACTGATACTGGCCTAACTCTCACGTCTGCATAAAAGTTGCCATTAGTGAATTCAAAGCATATAGAAGTATAGGCACCTTTGTTTTGAATCATTATTACCATAACAGTGGTGCATAATTCTGCTTCACACTGAAGCTCAATGCGTCCACCTACCCAAACCTGTTTTACATCACAGTGAGGCTCAATCCGTCCACTAAGGGTTAACAAAGCACTGCTTTTTTAAGAGGAAGGAAATTGAGGTTTGGAGGAATGGAAAAACAAGGAATTTCATGGGGAGGGGAAGGGCTGGCTTACTGACTAATTGCGGTCGACGTACCTGGGTCTGTAGAGGCTTGCACTGACATGTACGACTCAGCCGGTTACCGAAGTTAGTTTTCATCAGTGTAAAGGAAGAAGAGACCACATGTATGTCTCGGGCGGTAGGTATGCGCAAAGTGGCTTTTCAGGGCACCAGTGTGTGCCTTCCACGGTCGTTTGCTTCGAAGTCTAGGCCTATGTCGATCTGCAAAGAGTCATACAGCCAGCAAAGGAGTGGAGAAAAACTCGATCTTCAGATTAAGTACTTAGAGGTTAAGTTCCTATCTATTTCACAGCCTGGGTGTGCCTCTCATTCCCCTAGCAGATGGGCGCTCCTAAATCGTGTGATGGGGGGTGAGGTGGTTTTCTATTGTTTATGCCAGGTCAGCTGAGGTGGGGGCTTCCCCTACATGAGTTCAAACAGGCACTAACTCTCCTTTCTTAGTTCAAAATATGCTTGGTCTACCTCTCCTGCTATGTTTTCTTGGCCCAACAGTCAAATGAAAGATGAAATTATTCCCTGAATAAATCAATTCCTAGCTGTCGGACAAGGAAGGAATAGAAATCTTTGACAATATATATATAATATATATAATATATATATATATATATATATATATATATATATATATATATATATATATATATATATATATACTGTATTGTTATTGTTAAGTGGGTCGGTCGGTTAATGAGTTTAATAATTAGTTAGTTGGATTTATATTGCCTTGCATTACCTAAGACCTAGGTAATTCTGTCAATTAAAGCTAAAATTAAACTCTAAGGGACAAATACTGAATAGATTAGGTCGCAAGCTGAAAACTAGTATAACAGGGAACAGGTTTATTGCATCCACATGAATTAATTCAGCAAACCTACTGGAAGACTAGTTTCAACATAAGTAAAAATAAAAAGGCAATGGATTATTTACAGGAGCCAACAGCAGCCCAAAATATTAGTCCTAATCAAGACAAAATACCTCAATGCTAAATAGAAATGAACACAACAGATGAATATACCTCTTCAATACTCTTTATAAGGCAGTTGAATGCGGTGAAAGTCGAAATGAGGCTTCTCGGTACTGATGATGCGGATTCTTCTCCCAGCAAGAGCAACTTGTCCAGGCTCATGGCGTACACAACTTCTGGAAAAGATAATGCAGTGACCAATTGCATTAAGATTCCTTGGTCCTTTTGGAATAACAATTTTCTCCCTCATATTAAAGACAAAGGGGGGGAGACAAAGCGAGCTCAGAGAGAAAGGGCTACGTGCGTCCTACTACTAAGATATCTGCTGAGAGTGTCTCTCAGTGCGTTGGTGGCTTCTGGCTGCTTGCTTCACATTCCTCCTACCCAGGGTCTGACCTGAAATAACAGTAGACTTGCCAGTACACAGGTCAAAGGAGACTAAGCTGTAGGAACAGTATCTCTAAGGTCTGTCCTAACAAAACCTATCCCTGATTTATGGCCCTCTGAGCTAAAATTCTCGCCTGTTGGCCAGGAGTGTACATTAGTTTAAAAACAACCCCTGGGTTTCCTGCCTTGACTCCTTCTCATGCGAGCAGCCTACACTGTCTGCCCTTTTTACTTTAATAAAGTTAATTTGTTATTCTACTAAGAGGCAAGGAAGGGAGGTCGAACAGGAAATGTTTATAGTATAATATGTAGCCTACTGCATATATATATATATATATATATATATATATATATATATATATATATATATATATATATATATATATATATATATATATATATATATATATATATATATATATATATATATATATATATATATATATATATATATATATATATATTCGTAAATATTTAGATTACCCAAGGCAATTATTCAAACACAAATATTTATTTCATGGTTTTATATATATACTTTTATATATTTTAGAAATTCTAGTGACATTCAGAGTAAACACTCAAAATTGTTTGTTTCATATATTTTAACTTTTTTTTTTTGCTAAAACTTACTTAGGTTATTTACTTAGACACTCCTTTGTGGTTATCTTTATAAATAAATATAGAAAATATACATTGTGGAACAGTATATATATATGTATATATATATATATACATATATATATATATATATATATATATATATATATATATATATATATATATATATATATATATATATATATATATAATTTATACAGCCACAAAGTCTACGATAACCTAAATAAATTTTAGCAAAAAAATTAAAATATATGAAACAGAAACAAAGTCGAATGTCACTAGAATCTCTAAAATATATAAAAGTGTATATATAAAACCATGAAATATTTGAGAGTTCAACGACAAACCTTTAAACAAACGAAAATTTATGAAACAAAAGCACAGTTGAGTCACTAGAATCTCCAAAATATATGAAAAAATATAGACATAAAATACATGACAATACAAAGAAAATTTTTCACATAAACCAAAATTTGAAATATATGATAACACAAAGAAAACCATGCAAATAAACGAAAATTTAAAATATATGATAACACAAATGAAATTTGCGAATAACCAAAAATGTAAAAACCAGAAACAGTCGAGTGTCACCCGAAATTCGTGGCCACAATAAGAAAAAAAAAACCTGGAGACTCATCTTTCAATTGGATTTGATAGAAACACGAGCGTTGGACCTTTGAAGGGGTGTGAGAGAGATACAAACCCGATGACATTGCCTGATACCACACGACAGTTCCCCTACTCAGTGCTCCACCAAGCGCGACATTCGGAACAAGGTTTTGGGGAGAAAGGGAATAATCGTCTTCCTTTCATTTCCTTCGAGGCAAAGATAACTTATAGCCCTTGCCTTCCTCCTTGCATTCACTTTGTATTTGGATAATTTATTCATATCTTAATCTGTTTATTTATTAATTTCTTAATTTATCGGTTTCCCTACGAAGCAAACATAACAAATCTCTTGTCTATATAGCCCCCGTCTTCCTCCTTGAATTCGCTTCGCATTTGGATCATTTATTCATATTTTTATTTGTTAATCCATTAATTTTTTTATTTAACTTTTTTTCCCTTCGAGGCAAGACGCCATACATCTCCTATATTTCTTCTTGTATTCATCTTTTATTTGAATAATTTTAATAATTCATTCATAATTTCATCTATTTATTAAGTTATGGTTCTTTTTTGCTAATAACTTTGCTCTTCTTATTATCCTATTATCTTCTGTAACTTCTTTCAAATTCATATTCATTGAAGTTTGAATTTCAAGTCGATGGCACCCGTAGGATCGTTCCATGTGAATAATGGTTTTTCCTCTGAATAATAATAATAATAATAATAATAATAATAATAATAATAATAATAATAATAATAATAATAATAATAATAATTTGGTCTGTTGACCTGTAAATGTATTACACCAAAATCACTACTGGATTTTATAAGGTTAATGCGTAACTTTCATTCATAATTCAAAGTATGAAAAAACAAGGGAGTAGCCACTTTTAACTTACGTATTAAAGTATGTTAGTCGAGTGTAGTTGGTCGCAAACTTCAGCCCAAAAGACGCTGAGAACCTTATGGTACACAGCATCAGCAGTTACGGAATCCAGTGTGTGTGTGTGTGTGTGTGTGTGAGAGAGTGTCTGTGTGTATGTGTGTACAGCTGCAAAAATTCCCAGCTTTCACTGCAAAATTAGAAAACGGTTGAATAAACAGACCAGAGTGGTCATATATTTTGTTCTATTCTGTCCTAATTCTTGTAAACAGAATACTTCATCAGATTCTAGGGGGAGGTTAAACTACTGAGTGCAATTGGTCAAGTACTTATTATTATTATTATTATTATTATTATTATTATTATTATTATTATTATTATTATTATTATTATTATTCAGAAGATGAACCTTATTCATATGGAACAAGCATACTGACTTTAAATTCGAAAGAACCCATTATTATTATTATCATTATTATTATTATTAATATTATTATTATTATTATTATTATTATTATTATTATTATTATTATTATTATTATTGTTTAGAAGATGAACCCTATTCATATGGCACAAGCCCACAGGGGCCATTGACTGAATTTAAGCTTCCGAAGAATATGGTGCTCATTTGAAAGAATTAACAGAAGGTAATAGGAAATGCCCGAAGAAGAGGTGAGTCACTAAAAAGAAAAAAAAAATAAATTAACAATATAATAAATAAATCGTTAAAAATGTACGTAAATCATGTTTGAGAGGTTTCAATAAAATACAAACACTGCGTCAGGCAGTCAGTCTCAAAATACTCAACCTGCTTTTTTCCTTGAATAATTCCACAGATTCTCCAGGGCAACGAAAATGCCAGTGTATAAATTTCCCCTCCTGTCAAAACAACTTATTCCGATTAGTTTCGAAATCTTAATATTTTATGTGGCAAATAGCCTCAACAATCATCTCCCACTGGCAGATCTGAAAAGGCTCCTTTGAATAATCAAGTAGTATTTTGAACTGCATAGTTCATTAAACCCGTTTGCAGACATTACGGTGATATATTGGTAATAGCCTGTTTATTCAATTTCCATTGGAATGACCCAAAAATTGAGTAATATGACCATTCATGTTTTTCCATTCCTCTGATCTCTGACGTCGATTGACACTGGAATGGTTCGGCTCCTTTGAAAGCCTAATCCCGTTTACCCCTCTTTGAAAGATCCACCATTTTTTCTGCCCCAATTCTAAGCTTTGCTTTTTTCCACACTTTCCTGACAGCCTTCGCTCCTTTTCTTTCTTAGTTTTCATCGAAATTTCGTGAACTATCTTGGTTTTGTCGGCCTGAGTACCTTTAAAGCTAACACAGGAATGCATGATGGGAATGTTGAGCCTATTCTTTATGGAAGCTAAGTGTTTATGTTGAATACAAACGAAAGGTGATAGGCTGAAGGGGTTTCGCCCCCTTCTTTATTAGTTTTCATCGACATTTCATGAATGTGTGAGTATCTTTGAAGTTAAAAGTAAAATGCATGATGGGATTGTTGAGCCTACTCACCTTTATGGGAGCAAAGCGTTAATGTTGAATATGAAAGAAAGGTGAAAGGCTGTAGGAGTTAAGACTGAAAAGTTCTGTTGGAGAAAAATAATTATAAAGAGGTCAACAATAAGCTTCATTATACAAACGGTGAGGTTAACTTATTAGGACGAAAGCAATAATAATAATAATAATAATAATAATAATAATAATAATAATAATAATAATAATAATAATAATAATAATAACACTCTATACAAGATCAATGCAGCTGATGCAGCAATTTCTTTCAATAGAACTTGCTTAAAAGAGGGTCTCATGCCAATAATAATAATAATAATAATAATAATAATAATAATAATAATAATAATAATAATAATAATAATAATAATAATAATAATAATAATAATAATAATAATCAGAAACTGAAAGGAAAAAATAGGTGGATAAAACAGAAGAACCTAAATAAATCTGATGCAGCCTTTCAGGATATGGGACTGAATCGATGAAATATAATTTTAAAATTCCTAAATGAGACATTTCAGGAAATACCCCTAATCACAACTTCCATTGCTTCCCCATTTAACCCTGTTGCCTTTAAATATGGCAGCATTATCCGAAGCTGAGCTCGTTTTTATGAAATAAAATAGGAGTTACTCTATCTCTCAAGCAAATAGAGAATTCTGCCATTTTGAATTCACGAAACGATGTTAGTATTCAGTGGATAAACAAACTGCTATACGCATCTCGATAAGCAAGGATGTCGCCTCCAATATTGCTATAAATGGCTGGACATTTGTTTTCGTTTTAGAATGGCGAGTAAATCGGTCCTGATGCATCTTTTAAATGACTTATCAATATTCATTTTGAATTGTTGTCAAAGCCATTTCCTACCAAGGGGGAGGGGGAGGGGAGTCTGTAGTTGCCAAATGTTGCCAGAGGTTTCATACGACAATTACTTTCTCAGGGGATATTTCTTTGGACGTTTGTAGTAACATGATACATTAAGTTTACGTCACATAGTAGAGTTATTTAAGTAAATTCTACTGTAACGGAGAATACTAAAGCTAACATATTCTTACAGCCGATAACATGCTATCCACGTGGGAGAGATGCACTTTGGAAAGTAATTCACTGCCGTCTCACGAAATTCCTTAAAATTACCTCTAATGGCTTTCATAAAAGAAAGGGATATAATCGTATATTCATGATAGTTACGTTCAATGTATTGTAACAATCAACATTATTATTTATTATTATTATTATTATTATTATTATTATTATTATTATTATTATTATTAATATGTTTTCTTTTTTTGTATCTATCACAGTCATCCCTATTCGACTGGGTGGTTTTTATAGTGTGGGGTTCCGGATTGCTTCCTGCCTCCTTAGGAGTCCATCACTTTTCTCACTATGTGCGCTGTTTCTAGTAGCAAACTCTTCTGCATGAGTCCTGGAGCTACTTCGGCATCTAGTTTTTCCAGATTTCTTTTCAGGGATCTTGGGATCGTGCCTAGTGTTCCTATGATTATGGGTGCAATTTCCACTGGCATATCCCTTATTCTTCTTATTTTGA
>NC_089755.1:17952999-17955499 GCF_040412425.1 Macrobrachium rosenbergii
CAGACGACAAAACACATCATAACATAATAACATAATAACACACGGGTCAAATCTCTTTTATGAAATTAGCCCATGTCACAATTCCCAAAATCATATGAAAAAACCATTAACTCAAAGTAACCCATTTCTATCGCAAAGAGCGAACGTTGAAGTTTCTAATGCAGTTGCGATTATATAAAAAAGCAAAAACTCAAATTCATATATTTCTACAAAACTCTACGGTATTCTGCACACAATTTACACTAAGTACTGCAGCTTACATCAGAAATCACAATGAATATGAACTATTAAAAATTGTAAAACTCAAACGGAGTAATGTCCTCCTGAATTACAACAAACTACAAGTCATGCCCATTTACAACCCATTAGTTTTTGGAAAGGAAAAAAAATGACGTGTAACTACCCATTACCATAACAACAATACAACAGGAATGCATCCATGCTAAAATCCATTAACCCGTCTTTTAATCTTAGAAATATGTGTCAGACGAGACACACCTGTGTTTTCATCACAACAATAAATCTATTTCCCAATTTTGCTTCAACAACGCGGAACGGACCTTCAAACTTAGGACCTATTTATGGTTCAGCTGATTCCTGACATTTATCTTCAAATAAACTCTATCTCCAACAGCCACTTTGACTCTATCTGGCTTTGCATTACTCCTATCTACCATGTCTATCTGTAACACCATTTGAAACAGACAAAATATTCCGTGTAGGTATAATATCACATAGCATGCTGATTGGTCTGTCTTCAGAAGGCGATGGGGACTGGCATAAAAATTTACTCCACTCTGTTCTGACACTCACTCCACCATGAATTTGGGTCCCACACCTCTGCTCTTTCTCTCAGATCTGGTTTTCTCCAAACATATTTAGGCTCTCTCTCTCTCTCTCTCTCTCTCTCTCTCTCTCCTCACAAGGATTTCAGTTCTCTCCGAAGTATGCACTATAGGAACATGTTTGTCCCCTACATGAGATACCTCAGAACTACTAGCATCCGAGACATGAGACACCAAATGTCTACTTTGTTTCTTATGCACAGGATTTTTATTATGTACTCCCTCATCCTCAACCGGAAAATATCTGCTCAATGCATCTGCAACCACATTATGCGTACCTTCAATGTATTTGAGGCTTGCATCAAAATCTCTCAATGTCAAAACTGCTGGATCAACACTTCCCTTTGTCCAAACGTGAAAGTGTCACTCAAGCAAAGGCTGAAAATCTGCCCACATAGGACACACATATACCCACACGCAGTATCATACGTGTGTGACTACAAAACCAAGAAGTGCAGATTCACACTTGTGCAAAAACTGTTTTGCACATTGCAACTCATAAATATCACGAGGATACTACCCAAATATTAAAGTTCCCAGAAATAACCCAACAACCAAATATCACCATTACACAATACACGCCGATGCGTTTTAGATTGCTATAAAAAAAAAAAAAATAGAAAATACAACACACCATAAACGCTCAGTGTTTACTAGGCGTGGCAAATATTAAGTAGATAGTGCTATTCCCAAACTTGTGTTGTAATATTTTACTATGTCACCGTGGTGATGAGAACTACAATCGTTGCAACCGAAACATTAGTCAAAACTCAACGAAAAAAAACACAGTTGTCCCTATCACCAGTTACAACACAACGAAAAGGACAATTTCACATTAACACAACTAAAAAAAAAAAAGAAAAAGATAACATCACTGCCCTTAAGTTAGCAGGTCTGTTAATTTCCATCCAAGAGGGAAGAAGAAGAGAGAGAAAACAAAAAAAAAAAAACAAAAAACTCTCGCGTCATCATCACGTCTTTTAACACACACATAGCGATTGTCTTAATATCGCAATTATTGCATGATTTACTACTGTTTTTATGTTCTATTGTGAAAAACACTCTCCACAAAACACTAGCAACAGAGAGACGCCTGCAGCTCGCCCCCAGCAACTGCTGACTCACACAAAATCCTATCCTGAGATGCCAACACTAATTTATGTCTCTTCAGAAACGTATACATGCCTAATTATTTAACACCTTCTAACTGCCCTAACTACCTTATACGCTATCTTTTACGTTGCCACCAAAAACTTTCACACCGCAGCAAAAACTGTAACGGCCATTTCTGAGCCTATACTTAATTTAAGTCTCTGTTTTATGAACAGAGGTTTGATCTCGCTTATCCCGAGACATTCTGTGTAATTCGTGAGCCGATATCATAAGTTCTATCTCCCCCTAACTAAAATCTAAGGACTACTGGAATGAGATACTAAGTACAAAACTAAAACCCTTTATTGACAAAAATCAACGAAAAATAACTTCTTAAAAATTACGAAGAATGAAATCCAATGTTTCACATAACTATCAGAAAATCTTCTAAGGAAATAAGGTTCCAAAATCATAAACCCCCAATTACAGAAAATAACTCATCTGTCAAAACATGAACAGGTCAATCAATTAAAACAGGTCATCTCAAATGTCATACCACTCTC
>NC_089755.1:17957999-17960499 GCF_040412425.1 Macrobrachium rosenbergii
CCAGAGAGTTGCTAACGCATCTTCCGGTATATTTTGCATCTTCCAGTCTTGGATGGTCTGGGATGCATCTTAGATATTTGTCGAGCTTATTCTTAAACACATCTACGCTCACTCCTGTTATGTTCCTCAGATGAGCTGGTAGCGAATTGAATAGACGCTGCATTATCGATGCTGGTGCGTGGTGGATTAATGTCCTGTGTGCTTTCCTTAATTTTCCTGGTATAGTTTTTTGGCACTATTAATCTACCTCTGCTTGCTCTTTTGATAATTTTAGTTCCATGATGTTGTCGGTAATTCCTTCTATCTGTTTCCATGCTTGAATTACCATGTAGCATTCTCTTCTCCTTTCAAGACTATATAAATTTAAGAATTGTAGTCTTTCCCAGTAGTCAAGGTCCTTAACTTCTTCTATTCTAGCTGTAAATGACCTTTGTACACTCTCTATTTGTGCAATATCCTTTTGGTAGTGTGGGTACCATATTATATTGCAATATTCAAGTGGACTACGTACGTACGTTTTATAAAGCATAATCATGTGTTCAGCTTTTCTTGTTTTGAAGTGCCGGAACAACATTCCCATTTTTGCTTTGCATTTTGCCAATAGAATTGCTATTTGATCATTGCATAACATATTCCTATTCAACATCACACCAAGGTCTTTAACTGCTTCCTTGTTTGTGATTGTCTCATTATTAGGTCCTTTATATGCATATAGCATTCCTACTTTATCACCATAGTTCATTGATTCAAATTTATCAGAGTTAAATGCCATCCTATTTATCTCTGCCCATTTATATATTTTGTTTAGGTCTCTTTGTAGCGAGTTCCTATCTTCATCACAAGCAATTTCTCTACTTATTCTTGTGTCATCTGCGAAACCTCTTACTACTGAGTCCTTAACATTACTGTCTATGTCTGCAATCATAATCACAAACAGCAATGCAGCTAACACCGTACCCTGTGGTACACCGGATATTACCATAGCTTCATCCGATTTCTCATCGTTTGCAATCACTATCTGTTTTCTGTTTTGCAAAAATTCTTTTATCCATCTTCCTACTTTGTCAACAATGTTATGTTTTCTCATTTTTTCGCTAATATATTATGATCTACCTTGTCAAAAGCTTTTGCAAAGTCTAGGTAAACCACATCTGTATCTTTTTCATTTATCATATTTTTATATATGCTTTCATGGTGGACTAACAGTTGGGTTTGTGTACTTTTTCCGGGTACAAAACCATGTTGTCCTATAATGAACAATCTATTTTTCATTAAATGTTTCATTATATTTTTTTCATTACCCTTTCATATACTTTCATAATATGAGATGTCAGACTCACAGGCCTATAATTACTTGCCTCTAGTCTTGAACCACTTTTGAAAGTAGGAGTAATATATGCTAATTTATGCTCATCATAAATCTTGCTTGTATCTATACTTTGTCTTAATAATATTGCTAGCGGCTTTGCGATTGAATGAACCACTTTCTTTAACAATATGGCAGGTACTCCATCTGGTCCTGCTGCTGATCCATTTTAATTTCATTAATAGCCTGCACAATATCGTCTTCTGTAATATCTATATGTGATAAGTATTCAGTATTTTCATCTCTTATTTCTGTATCATTATCTTCATTGTCAATTCTAGGTGTAAATTCACTCTTATATCTTTCTGCTAATATGTTACATATTTCCTTTTTTAATTCGTTAATCGCCCTTCAATTCTTAGAGGGCCTATTTCTACTCTTATTTTATTCATCTTTTTGCATATGAATAAAAATTTTAGGGTTTTGCTTGATATTTTGTAGTGTCATTTCTTCTAAGTTCCATTTTTCATTTTCTTTTGATTGTATAATCTTTTGTTCTGCATTTTCTATCTTAATTTTTAGTTCCATCACTTTCCATGCATTCTTTTCTTTTGCAAGAGCTTTTTTCCACTTTCTAATTTTCTGGAACAAGATCCTTCTGTCTCTTGGAATTCGTGACTGATGATTACTTTTTTCTTCGGTATATATTTTTCCACTATTTCCACTAATATTTTATATAATATATCGGTATTTACCTGTATATCATCACTTACAAATATATTTTCCCATTCTTTGTTTAATTCTTCATTTATTTTTGACCAATTTATATTCTTACTATAGAAATTGTATTTTCCATATCCTTCCCATTTTTCGTCTCTTGCTTTTCTCTGTTTTTCGTATGTTCTGGAACGGACTGTTAGTTCTATGACATTATGGTCCGAAATACTCGTGTTATATACTATTATTTCTTTAACATAGTTCACCTCATTCACAAATACTAGATCTAAAATATTATCCTTTCTTATTGGTAGGTGATTTATTTGCCGAATGTTATGTTCTAGTAGCATATCTAATAGCTTTTCAAATTGCCTCTTATCTTCTGCACTACTATTGCTCTCTTTTTTTATATGTATAAATACAACCACAGTCTCCTATTCGTTCTTTCCATTCTACAAAAGTAAAGTTAAAGTCTCC
>NC_089755.1:17972999-17997999 GCF_040412425.1 Macrobrachium rosenbergii
GAGAGAGAGAGAGAGAGAGAGAGAGAGAGAGAGAGAGAGAGAGAGAGAGAGAAAGTACATTTTTCTAGCTTTCCGACAAATGTGCATACTCTCCTTTTCAGCAGAGAGAGAGAGAGAGAGAGAGAGAGAGAGAGAGAGAGAGAGAGAGAGAGAGAGAGAGAGAGAGAGAGGAGACAGTACATTTTTCTAGCTTTCCAACAAATGTGTATGCTCTCTTTTCAGAGAGAGAGAGAGAGAGAGAGAGAGAGAGAGAGAGAGAGAGAGAGAGAGAGAGAGACCTTACCTTACCTTACAGACCTCACAGTTTTTCTGGTTGCCCCAGGTCCCTCAGTGTGAGGCACCTTTGATGTCTACCAGAGAATTGCTAACGCATCTTCCGGTATATTTTGCATCTTCCAATCTTGGATGGCCTGGGATGCATCTTAGATATTTGTCGAGCTTATTCTTAAACACATATACGCTCACTCCTGTTATGTTCCTCAGATGAGCTGGTAGCGCATTGAATAGACGCTGCATTATCGATGCTGGTGCGTGGTGGATTAATGTCCTGTGTGCTTTCCTTATTTTTCCTGGTATAGTTTTGGGCACTATTAATCTACCTCTGCTTGCTCTTTCTGATATTTTTAGCTCCATGATGTTTTCGGTAATTCCTTCTATCTGTTTCCATGCTTGATTACCATACGTTCTCTTCTTTTCAAGACTATATAAATTTAAGAATTGTAGTCTTTCCCAGTAGTCAAGGTCCTTAACTTCTTCTATTCTAGCTGTAAATTACCTTTGTAGACTCTCTATTTGTGCAATAGAGTGTGGGTACCATATTATATTGCAATATTCAAGTGGACTACGTTTACGTTTTATAAAGCATAATCATGTGTTCAGCTTTTCTTGTTTTGAAGTGCTGGAACATCATTCCCATTTTTGCTTTGCATTTTGCCATTAGTATTGCTATTTGATCATTGCATAACATTCCTGTTCAACATCACACCAAGGTCTTTAACTGCTTCCTTGTTTGTGATTGTCTCATTATTAGTCCTTTATATGCATATAGCATTCCTACTTTATCACCATAGTTCATTGATTCAAATTTATCAGAGTTAAATACCATCCTATTTATCTCTGTCCATTTATATATTTTGTTTAGGTTTCCTTGTAGCGAGCTCCTATCTTCATCACAAGCAATTTCTCTACTTATTCTTGTGTCATCTGTGAAACTTCTTACTACTGTGTCCTTAACCTGTTAAGCGTCCCCGTGGGTGAGCTGCTAACCTACCCAGTCAGGCTTTTTCTTGCATTTAGTGGTCATATCACTGATGACAGTTTTTCAAAGTTAATATTGATTTTTATGCTTATAATTCATACTGTAGTTGGTAGGAGTTCTATTAAATGATGGGATAAAAACTATTAATACTACTATTATTTTATTTCATAAGACTACAAAATACTGAACGAAAAGTGTTATACAACATGCACTACAATCTCTAAAGCAAGGGGCTACACACAATCCTACTTCACAATCCTTACACCAATATGAGCTATCCTTCTTATGTTGTTCTTTCCGACACTGAGCACAAGTCCTTTGTGGCCTCTTTTTTTTTATCTGAGGTGGACAATACTGGTGCCTGCCAATTAGCCGTGAAGGTTTTGCTTAAGTCGGGGCCTGTAAGGGAACAGGTCTTTCTTCTGCATATTTCATAATCAGTCTTTTCCAAAATAAATTAGTCTTTTCCCACCAAGGGCTCTATATGTGACATAGCAATTCACAACAGACATTTTAACAAATGTCGAAATACTTTCTTGTAATATTTCTTCAGTCTGTTTCTTGCGGTCGAAAAAATGAACCAAGAGGTTATCAGACAAATCAACTCCGCCCATGTTTGCATTATAATCTGTTTCGGTTTATACATTTCTTTTCCTCTCCTAGATTTCACCCTCATAGAATCATCATGCATTGTACTCAGAACACTTCATCCTTTTTATCTTTCCAAGTACTATATATTTTTTTAAGAATTCTGCTACTTTTTCACCTTTTTTCAGTTTAGTTCCTTTTAAGTCCTTTCTCGTGACCCTTACAGTACCGACAGTGTCAGTTTCTTCATCCGCAAGTGCATCTGCCAATGTTGGACTTGTATAAAAATTATCTGTATATAAACAATAGCCCTTGTTCAAAAGAGGGTCCATAAGAGAGGAAACAATTCTATTAGACACAGGAAGATCCATATATTTTTCCATGTATTGTGTATCCTTACCTGCATAAATGAAAGTTCCATATATAACCAGTAGAACTTTCACAAAGTTCATAAAACTTTATTCCAAACCTTTTACGTTTAGCTGGTATATACTGAATCCATGATAAATTTCCTTCCAGCCTAACAAAGACTCATCAACAGAAACGTTCCTACTTGGAATGTAATTGTTCATAAATTTCTTCAAAATAAGATCGGTGAATGGCTTTATTTTTCTAACTTTCTTCCTGGTCCTTCTGTTATGTACTATTGTCAACCAGATGTAAGAATTTACAATAAGTCAAATCTACGGCCCTCATTACCTTTCGAAAAAAAGGAGAAGAAAACTCTCTCGTGTTGAGAAATACATTTTGTCACATTAGAATCAATTCCCTGTAAAATAAGTAGCCCTATAAAGACTTTCATTTGCTTGCACAAGTGTCAAACCATCTATGCACTCGTGATTGTGGAGCCAAATTTTCACATTCTCATCCAGAAACTGACTTCATATCTGTTTGTCTCTTTCACGAGGTAATCAATGACTTCATCATGTATTTCTCAAAATATTCTAATGGATTCTCTTTATCCTCAACTGAAAATTTCACGCCGGGATCAGCAACAAAAGTAAAGGGGTCTCTCTCCTCCCTCGGAGTCCAGTCACTCGGCAATGAGAAGTCATCTTCACTTGATTCGGAAGAAAAGTTTGTCTCTTCAATATCCTCATCACTGGAGGATTAAACTAGAGCTCTCATCATCAAATATGTCTTTATCAGACATCTCGTCTAGGATATGATTTATCTCACCTGAAGACATACGCCTTTGTGGCATTCATTGCGGAAGATGTCGAAGCCATGTTGTCTCTGAAAACGCCCAATGCGTACTGGGAAAAAAATAGTCATCTAGGCATCGACCAACTAAAAAGAGTTGCCAGGCAGGAAATAAGTCATCAATTACAGCTTACGTGTTCTAGTGTTACCAAATGATGTTTCAACATTTTGTGTCATTACGGGGCTGACAGCTTGAAAAGCACAGTTAAAGTCGTGAACGTAATATCCCGTTGAAGGCTCGCAGCAAACGTATTATTGGGTGACGCTTAACAGGTTAACATTACTGTCTATGTCTGCAATCATAATCACAAACAGCAATGCAGCTAACACTGTACCTTGTGGCACACCGGATATTACTGTAGCTTCATCCGATTTCTCATCATTTGCAATCACTATCTGTTTTCTGTTTTGCAAAAATTCTTTTATCCATCTTCCTACTTTGTCCACAATGTTATGTTTTCTCATTTTTTTCACTAATATATTATAGTCTACCTTGTCAAAAGCTTTTGCAAAGTCTAGGTAAGCCACATCTGTACCTTTTTCCTTTATCATATTTTTATATATGCTTTCATGGTGGACTAACAGTTGGGTTTGTGTACTTTTTCTGGGTACAAAACCATGTTGTCCTATATTGAACAATCTATTTTTCATTAAATGTTTCATTATATTTTTTTCATTACCCTTTCATAAACTTTCATAATATGAGATGTCAGACTCACCAGCCTATAATTACTTGCCTCTAGTCTTGAACCACTTTTGAAAGTAGGAGTAATATATGCTAATTTATGCTCATCGTAAATCTTGCCTGTATCTACACTTTGTCTTAATAATATTGCTAGTGGCTTTGCGATTGAATGAACCACTTTCTTTAACAATATGGCAGGTACGCCATCTGGTCCTGCTGCTGATCCATTGTTAATTTCATTAATAGCCTGAACAATATCGGCTTCTGTAATATCTATATCCAATAAGTATTCAATATTTTCATCTCTTATTTCTGTATCATTATCTTCATTATCAATTCTAGGTGTAAATTCACTCTTATATCTTTCTGCTAATATGTTACATATTTCCTTTTTTTCATTTGTTAATCGCCCTTCAATTCTTAGAGGGCCTATTTCTACTCTTATTTTATTCATCTTTTTTGCATATGAATAAAAAATTTTAGGGTTTTGCTTGATATTTTGTAGGGTCTTTTCTTCTAGGTTCCATTTTTCATTTTCTTTTGATTGTATAATCTTTTGTTCTGCCTTTTCTATCTTACTTTTTAGTTCCATCACTTTCCATGCATTCTTTTCTTTTGCAAGACCTTTTTTCCACTTTCTGATTTTCTGGAACAAGATCCTTCTGTCTCTTGGTATTCGTGACTGATGTTTACTTTTTTCTTCGGTATATATTTTTCCACTATTTCCTCTAATATTTTATATAATATACTGGTATTTACCTGTATATTATCACTTATAAATATCACTTATAAATATGTTTTCCCATTCTTTGTTTAATTCTTCATTTATTTTTTACCAATTAATATTCTTACTATAGAAATTGTATTTTCCATATCCTTCCCATTTTTCGTCTCTTGCTTTTCTCTTTTTTCATGTGCTTTGGAACAGACTGTTAGTGCTATGACATTATGGTCCGAAATACTCGTGTTATACACTATTATTTCTGCAACATAGTTCACCTCGTTCACAAATACTAGATCTAAAATATTATCCTTTCTTGTTGGCAGGTGATTTATTTTGCATATCTAATAGCTTTTTACATGTATAAATACAACCGCAGTCTCTTATTCGTTCTTTCCATTCTACTAGTATAGTCCAGTCCTTGTGATTTCTACATATATCATCCAATTTATCAATTATTGTGTCAAACTCTTTAGTATTAGGGGTCTGTATATTACAATGTTCACTAATTTTTCAGATTTATTAATTCACATGTATTAATATTTCTAGAACCTTGATTGGCAGTCTTCCTATTCATTCCCCCTTGATTTCTATTTTTTCTACAAATCTATAAGTTTGGAAACCCTTTATCTGGTCATCATTACCAGTCTCTTGGGAATACCAGGTTTCACTTATTTCAATATTTCTGTTTTTCATTTTGGGTTATAAGAACTCTATCTTTCCAATTTGTCTAAAATTCACTATGATGGTCAAACTCCATTATCTAATTGGGTAATTAGGATTTTTCCATGTCTCTTTCCTGTTCTGATATGTTGATCTTTTTTTCACAGAAATTTATCATTAAAAAACCAATTTTCCATTATATTTGATCTTCCATCTTCATAATTCATATACCTGCATTTATCTATATCTGCCCCATGGGGAGGCGACAAAACCCCACATTCCACCGACAAAACCCCATACGACAAAAACCCCATACGACAAAAACCCCATTGACAAAACCCCATATGACAAAACCTCCTACGACAAAACCCCACCAACAAACCCCCACTGACAAAAACACCCATATATTTTCTCAGCTTACTGAAATGACTAGTGTATATATTTTTTTTTAATCGTTTATTAAAGAAGATAAGATTATAAAGTAAAATTTACAGTTTCGTAATATTTATTACACAAAACATATAGGAAGTCAGAATTTATATATTCTTATATTTTTGCTACACCATTAAGAAATTCTTCGATGTCTCTTACCATAAAATCAAGAGAAAGTTTCCGCGATTGCAATTTTACATTTCTATTTTTTCTAGGTTCTCAATGGCATTCTTTTCCAAGCAAGTTTGAACCATCAGTGCATCTTTGTTCAGAGCTTCAATTGCAACCCAAACTGTGGGATGACTATAACCTCAGGTATTTGGTATTGTTCCAAGTTTCACACTGGTTTTACGGTCTTCGCCACTAACTGTTATTTACACGCTCCATTTTTTCAGGAGGAAATAATGGTGGAATTTGTCTTAGGATGCTTAGTACCTGTCTACGTCGAATCAAAATATGCCAACAGAGGTTCAAGATGGCTAGGGCAGTTCAATTTGAAGTTATGCTATCTATGAATCAGATGGAAGAAAAGCAAATCCGTCAATCATACCACAAAAATCACTAGATGGTTTAGATACTGCTCAGTCCTATGCTTTGTAGTTTCCGCCATGTATTCTAATATGGTAAAACATGTTTGCGTATGGATTTTACATTTTCTATAGCATTCAAAAGTGATTTTTCAAAATCGGTCTGTTCTGATATGTTGATCTTTTTCATTTCCAGAAATTATATATATATATAAAAATCCAATATTTTCCATTATATTTTATTCTTCCATTATTCGTGTGGTTTTTGGTCGTGTGGGGTTTTGTCGTGTGGGGTTTTTTATTTATTCATGCGGGGGTTTTTGTGGGGCATTTACCGTATGGGGATTGGGGGTTATCGGTCCATATGGGGTTTTGTCAGGCATTCCTGCCCCATCCCCAGCATCATAGATACATTGCTTGTTCCTTGTGCTATATCTAGGTGCTGATGCCTCATATCGTGGTGCTGACATTTCGTAATGCGTTGTTAGCTTGCTTTTTGCCTTCATCACATGATCTTTATTCCTTTCTTTATTTGTTTCATTTTTACCTTGATTTTTATATGTATTTGATTTTGATTTTGGTTTTTCATGGCTACAGGATGCATGTACCTACATTTCTTATTAAACCTACATCCATTTCCTTCTTTCCAGTTTTTACATATTTTTGGATGTAGATCGCTGCATTCCTCTTCATAGCCATCTAGATATGCACATTTGCCATAGATCTCATAATTGACTTATCTTGGGATGTTTGTAATAACATCTTTCACCAAACCAGCAATTCCCTCTTTTCAAAAGGGTGCATACTGTGTCTTTCTTTTTTTTTTTTTCTTGCTTTTTCCCATCAGTATGAAGATCCGGGTACAACCTCTTTGGGATTTTATTTTGATTTATCATGTCATAGTTTATTTCTTCATATGTATGTTGCTGTATTGCCTCATATGTAGAATCTATGAGTTTCTCTGCATCCATACTCTTATCCTGTTCTTTGTTTTCATTACTCTTTTCTCTCTCTTCAGTCTTATTTTTTCTTTTCTATTTTCCTCTTCTTCCTCTTCTTCACTTTCTTCATCCTCCACAATCTGTACATTAAGTCTTGATTTAATAACCTTTTCTATCCATACTAGACATGTTGAGCAAAATATTTTTGTGTCCTTATTTTTATTTTGCTCTACTTCTGCACATGAAGGATGCGTAGGAACATGGCAAGCATAGCATTTACTAATCAGGTTTTGTGGATTTACAATGCTATACCACACTCTGCATAGTTTACATGCTTTAGGCATCCGTTTGCCTATTGCATCAATCAATATATTCACTAATTTCACCATACTTATTTTCTTTGATGGAATGTGTTAATTTTTGTAGATTTTCTTTATAAGTCTTTTGATAACTTGAACTTTTATTGGTATCCTTTCCATTATTTTCATTATATTTTCTACAGAATTGCTCCATTTTGAAGGATCATATCCTTTCAATATGTCTGTGAATGCTTTCGCATCCTTTTGGTCGGAGTTGCTGTTTATCTCCACGATAAGCAAGGCAAGTTCCCTTCCTGCCAAGAAATCATACTGTATATCACCTAGGCATGCAAGGTTCCTCCATCATTTGCCACTGTTGGTCGACTCCTCCATGATTTTCAGTTTTTAATAATTCACTCGAAAAAACAACTTATTAGACGGTTTATCGCTCTAATCTGATATTACGCTAATCACCGATAGTTCACGAACACTTTTAGCTATATTTCATTCGCTAATTGTATGTTAGACGCGTAATATCGGGTAGATTATTCAGACCAAGAACGACTATGTCTCACCGAGAGAATGTCACATCACAGAGAGAGAGCAGTTATTTTTAGCCTTCCAATGTAAAATTAGCCTTCAATAAGACCACACAGAGAGAGAGAGAGAGAGAGAGAGAGAGAGAGAGAGAGAGAGAGAGAGAGAGAGAGAGAGAGAGAGAGAGAGAGAGAGAAAAGTACATTTTTCTAGCTTTCCAACAAATGTGTATACTTTCCTTTTCAGCAGAGAGAGAGACAGAGAGAGAGAGAGAGAGAGAGAGAGAGAGAGAGAGAGAGAGAGAGAGAGAGAGAGAGAGAGAGAGAGAGAACTAATTATTTTTAGCCTTCCAATGCAAAATTAGCCTCCAATAAGACTACAGAGAAAGAGAGAGAGAGAGAGAGAGAGAGAGAGAGAGAGAGAGAGAGAGAGAGAGAGAGAGAGAGAGAGAGAGAGAGAGAGGAGAGTACTTTTTTCTAGCCTTCCTATATAAAATCAGCCTCCAATAAGACTCACCTTTCCTTGAAAAACTCTTTTGCTCACCAACAAAGGGAAGAAAGGAAGGAGCCCTTCGCCTGGTCACCGTTCTTAGCTCCATAGAATGACTTTGGAAAACTTCGCAGTTTGAAAATTTTGAAAAAGTTTCCTACAAGAGTCGATAGTTCGTGGACTTTGGGGCTGTGATCATTTCTAGGTTTATTGGTTTTACGCCTTTACCCTCTCTCTCTCTCTCTCTCTCTCTCTTTCTCGTCAAATGCAGATCCTCCTCATTCACTCCCACGGGCAAAGCAACTCTAAATTCTCGGTCGCTTCAAACCAAATGCTAATCTTTCTCTTTCTCTCTCTCCTTCTTCTTCTTCTTCTTCATCCAGTTTCCATCGATGGCCATAATAACTGTGTGACGCCAGTTTGCGAGTGTCGAAAATCGCTCTTTCAAGTAACTGAGCGAAGATCTGTCATGACACGAAATATGAAAGATGTGTCAATCATTCGTTTTATTCGTGTCTCAGGTATCAATACAACCCTATTGCCTTTCGCACTGTATTCCTCATTATTATTATTATTATTATTATTATTATTATTATTATTATTATTATTATTATTATTATTATTATTATTATTATTCAGAAGATGAACCCTACTCATATGGAACAAGCCCATCACAGGGGCCATTGGCTTGAAATTCAAGAAACTTCCAAAGGATATTGTGGTGTTCAGTAGAAAGGAGTAAGAGGAGGTAATGGGAGATACAGAAAGAAGAGATCACTTATTAAAAAAGAAAAGAATAAATTAACGAAGCAATAAATAAATGGAAAATAATTTCGTGAGGGCCTTTCAAATGCTCTCTCTCTATTAGAGAGACAACATTTTTAAAACTTAAACGTTCTTTGAAATGCCGATGAGTTCTAGTGTTATATACCGAGCCTTTCGCAGATTCAGTTTTGTGCACAGACCGCGACACGGAAAGAAAAAGTGAATAAAAAATGATCTACTATTGCCTATGGGTCTTTGCAACGTCCTTCCGGCCCCTAGCTACAACCTCTTATATTCCTTTGGCTGTACCTCCCTTTATATTCCCTTTCTTCCATCTTACTTTCCTCAACCCTCTCCTAACAGTTGTTTCACAGTGCAACTGGGAGGTTTTCTTCCTGTTACACCTTCCAGGCCTTTTTACTCTCAAATTCTATTTCAGGGCTTAATGACCTCATCATAGGTGCCAGCCCTTGGCTTTTGGCCTAAATTCTATAGATTCCTTTCCATTCTGAAGGTTCCATGTACTGTTCGTAAGTGACGTGTTTTTCTCACCTGCTTTGTTTCAATGTTGGATAAACAATGAGGCGGATTTCTTGAGGTCCTTCCTATAATAATAATAATAATAATAATAATAATAATAATAATAATAATAATAATAATAATAATAATAATAATAATAATAAATAACTAAAGCAAGTCTTATATTCCTATCCCGCAAAATTTAAAGCACAATAAATCAGTGGTAATACCCCTGTCCACGGAACGAAAAGTTTACTTGCTTGTGATAAAACTAGAATGGCTACCAGAGGCCATTGAGTATTCATTCTGTATGGTTATTCATTCGAATCGAATTATTCACCTGATAAGAAAATCGAAATGACATATAAGTATGGTGAATTTGCAGCCTTCTGAAACCTTTGAGAAAATCTCTCAGCCTCACGTGATATCTATAATCTTCATGAATCTAAGAAGAAGAAGAAGAAGAAGAAGAAGAAGAAGAAGAAGAAGAAAAAGAATAGGCTGTTCTGTGTTACCTTTTGTTTCAGGTGGATCAATGGTTCAGGTGAAATGGAATTTGATCTCTCTCGAAAGATTTTTGAGCGATTTGTGCTCGTGACGTTAACGAGTGAACTGTTGCACAATATATATATATATATATATATATATATATATATATATATATATATATATATATATATATATATATATACAGTATATACATGTATGTATGTATGCAGTGATATAAAGAAAGATTAAATAGGGAAGCATAAGAAAAAGAATAAAGAAAGAGAGAGAGAGAGAGAGAGAAAAGAGAGAATAAAGAGAGAAGAGAGAGAGAACAACAATTAAGCCTTGGTTGTTATGCATTACGAGGCTAGAAATGTCAAGTAAGCTAACCGCAGGAAACCGTCTTTATACGAACTCAAAACAGTGAGTGAGTATATCATGTAGAGGGCCATGAAACCGATCATCAAATCTGGAACCTGTGCCCTGGCGATTCAGCTGACCAAGCATTACCTAGCACCTCGTCAGGAGTTAACATTCCAGCCATATCTATAATCCCGCCTTCAATAGGAAGCGTTTACATGAATTTACAGGAAAAAGGGGCTGGACAAAGAGATGTAGTTCACCATTTCTCCAATTAGACCTTCTAGGGAGGAGCCACTACTACCCCTCCTGAGGTCATTTCCAATCAAATCCTCTAAGGAGAGATTTTAACAACACCCACAACTGTCCTTCCCAATCAAGCTGTTCGAGGGGAGGCCTTACAGATAAAATCTTCCAGTGAGGTAACTTCAAGGGAGGAGATGGAAGATAGCAAGAAAAACAGGGGTTCCAGAGAAGCCAGAAGGCAGAGAAAGATCATTAGAGTCGACAGTCACCAATATGAGAAGACACAGCACTTCCCTTAGCTTCTGTGGTCCCAACCAGACTCTGACCGCAGGCTACTCAACCAGATTCGGTCCGCGGACTACTTAACCATACCCTGACCGCAGGCTTCTTAACCAGACATAAACTGAACTTCGATTAGCAAGAGTGGTTTTCAAGATAGTAAAACTGCAACCATAATTGTACTTGTGTATGTAATTAACTTTCATCATTAAAATAAGAAGCTACCTATTTCGTCTCCATTACGCCTTTCTGAGAGATATAATTACATTTCATATATATCCCTTCTAAATAATAATATCATGAGCTGCTGACTACGAAAGAGACGCTGTGGACGAATACTTCGCTGACTTAGAAGAAAGACGCAGGTAAGAAGGGAACAATAATATGAAAATAAACTTTGCACGACTTAAATTTTGGCAGTGCTATAGGATCCAAAAGGCGAGACGAAACAAACAGACATTCAGAAATATCATGCAATTACTTAAGATGCAGTGAAACGAAAATCTACAAACCGAGCTTAGATTTTACGATGGCAAGCAAAACTTATATGAAGAAATTAAATCCTGCAATAAAGCGTCAAACAGAAGTGAACATAAATTGTAATGGTGCACAACGGAAGAGACGCTGAGGACGAATACTTCTCTGACTTAGAAGAAAGATGCAGGTAAGAAGGGAACGTCACACAAGTTATGAAAATAAATACGACACACAGAAAATAAACACACATATTTATATATATATATAAATATAAACAACATTACATGCATACCTTCTATACAGAATATTCTTTATATATTACACTAATATATTTATATATATATATATATTTTCATTTTATATATATAAATATATCAATATATATAATATAAAGAACTTAGGACCTTCTATGCAGAATATTCTCTTGCACTAAAGATTTGATGAACATTTGATTTTCAAATATATCAATATAACTGCTATTTTTTTTTACAAAATCTGTAATTGTTAACCTGATATTAATTTTTATTCTCATTTGGGCAAAATTATTTCTTTTAAACTTTAAAATATCCAATTATTTTGTTTTGTATCAATATAATCTGCATATTGCTAAAATCAAAATGGATATCTCTTCTATCCAATGAATAATATTTTTAATTTACTTCACAATCCAAGAGATACCTAATTCCTTGAATCATCTATACGAATGCTACCACCTAACAATCCTTCCTCCAGATTCCTGAATTATATAAAATTACCATTTTCAAATTGAAGCTTCTCCTGCCATCAAGAAGTCCCTGATAAAAATGTTCCTGTTGGAAAGGGTCTTTATTAATTTTTTTTTCGGTGGTCCCCATATTCGTTTCAATCGCAGCATTGTTAAAGAAAAAAAAATTAAACATTTTATTTGCAAAGCCGTCAGGACTTCCGCCTGGCTTACTTAGTCTTTTTGAAGAACCCGAGTGAAAGATAAAGTTCCAATGTAGCTTTCAGGAGGACTGTTGTTGAGGGGAGATAAAAAAAAAAAAAGATTTCAGCTCCGTCACTTTTTTTAAGTCTTTTCAAGGCTAAAAGATATCGCCACCGTTATTCTGAGGACGAGAGAGAGAGAGAGAGAGAGAGAGAGAGAGAGAGAGAGAGAGAGAGAGAGAGAGAGAGAGAGAGAGAGTTTTAACGTAGGAAGATCAGATGCATCATTTTTATTTTTGGCGAGGCTAAAAGATATCGCCACCGTTATTTTGAGGACCCAGAGAGAGAGAGAGAGAGAGAGAGAGAGAGAGAGAGAGAGAGAGAGAGAGAGAGAGAGTTTTTTAACTAAGGACGATGAAATGGGCTTTATTGTCATACTTTTTTTCTCCTTTGAGCAAAAGTGAGTGAGGGAGATGGCGAGATTTGAAAAATTTTCCTTTCACTAAATGATCGTTTTTTATGATCCTTTTCATGTGTGTGAGAGAGAGACAGACAGACAGATCGTTTGATCCTGCTAAGATTACTAAAATCTCACAATAATTTTTTCTCTCTAGTATTTGAAAATTAATAAGAGAGAGAGAGAGAGAGAGAGAGAGAGAGAGAGAGAGAGAGAGAGAGAGAGAGAAGAGAGAACTTCCTTTTTTTTTAAGTAAAATCAATATAGTTTGTTTATTTACAAAATTTGACGTATACTGAAGCAGAGAGAGAGAGAGAGAGAGAGAGAGATAGCACTTCCATTTCTGTTAGAGACAAAAACAGTAGTTTGTTTTTTTCGTGTGTGTGACAGGAAGCGGGCGAGGGAGATAAACGTTTTTCCTTTTAACAAGCTATGAATCGTTTTTTTTTAGCCTTCTCTCTCTCTTACTTTGCATTTCATTTTGCATTTCATTGGGACAGAGAAAAAACGAGATGGAGTGGGGGTTGGTTGGAGGTTGGAGGCTTGGGGTTGGGGGAAGAGTTACTTGAGTGAAAGGATTGAAAGTTATATCTGTTTCTTTGATCGTTCGACATTTTTCTCTCATGTAAGAAAATTCTGGTGTTGGTTCTTCATAGGGGCATCAGAATCTATTCTGTAACTAACGTAGATTAGATTATAACCAAGCCTGCAGATATGCACAAAGATAAATACACAAACAAAACAAATACGAAATAAATACGAAATATATATATATATATATATATATATATATATATATATATATATATATATATATTAATATCAAATATATCTCAAGTCATAACGGTCATACCTACCACAGCTGTTATAAGTTCAATGACGTAATTAACTTATATCTCGAAAGAAAGAAAACACAACCGAAATCATGATGTCACATTCCCTTACATTTATTTAACCTCTATTTCAATACAATTGAGGAAACAAAGGGAAAAAACAAAACTTTTAAAAATAGGCACAGAGAAAAATAAATGTGGGACATCCCCCACGTTACCAACCCCAAAAGAAATACACATAATTAAAGATGGTAAAATCAAAATTCAGGAAAATCATTAAAAATCAAAGGCATGGAAAATAAAAATAAATGGGGAAAAGATATTCAAAGCATGGTAACAGTGCAAAGAACAGTTCAAATTAAACAAAGTTATTAAAACCCATTTGTGTTTTTGAAAAACAGTCTTAGCTCACCTCAGAGGCAGCACAGTCTTCCAGCAAAGCGGATCTTATCCCAACGAAATCTAGACCCGAAATTCACACTTCCTATGACACACCCATGAGAGCGAACTCGCGAACAAACAGTCTACCAGAACTTGACGACTTCCGTTGACATGGCCAGAACATCACTCAAGGAACGATGCCCTTTGTCTCCATGGGAAGCGAGACTAACAATGGGCCTTCGTCAGCACTGACTCATGAATACGTAGGCACTGTTTCCAATTACCTTTGCCAGAATATCTCAGAGAAAAAAAAAACGAAATATATAACATTATTATTCCTAATGTTTTCCAGAAGCTCAGCCAGCAATTGCACCACCCTCGGCACGAGAGAATCAACGAGCTCTACTTCCCAAGTGTTAATTTGCACAATGCTTCTTTGCACATTTGACCCCCAATGCTACACACAGCATGATGACTAAGACTGCAATCAACAGCAAAGTTGATGAGAGGAGGTAGTGGTCTGGAACAAAGAAGTCATCTTCCAGCAGTGGGGGAAGTGGAGGAATCATAGTTATGTCCCTGCTAAGAGAAGGCACAAGGATAATGCCATGTTCCCCATGAAGGTGACGCATGAAGATACAAGTGCTTGAGTACTACACCATCTTTCTGAGTACTTGGAATTTCGGCATGACGAGTCGACAAGCCTCATTGAAGAGATTTGGCAGCTTGCACAAAAAACTGCATGAGAGTCTTCATAGAGGTCACGTGGTACTCCAGCGGGAATGTTGTAAAGTCACAGGCTGAAGTTGTCTGATAATGAACAAGTGACAATTCACATCATAACAAGTCAAAAAGAGCAAAAATCTTAGTCACAAACATATCTGCTGTGAACTAAAGTACAACCTGACTTATAGTTAATAGCAGAGGACTGATAATGATCATCTAAAATATACTTAGTCTCAATTCCATCCCATGTCACCATCGAACCATCAGAACGATTTCATATCACTAACAGGAACCAGCACAAGAAACCCTCTATCAGACAAGCGTACCTTGAAAATCCCATAATAACGATACAAATCCTCCCCAGTGAAAATTATTGTGAACCATAAAGATATGCTACATTTTTCAAAGTAGATTCCAGAGCCCCCAGTGGTAAAAAAAAATACGCCCCTTAGCAGCAGCTATCACTACTTGAACCTGAGATTTTTGACAATCGCAAACTGGCGTCACACAGTTATTATGGCCATCGACGGAAACTGGATGAAGAAGAAGAAGAACAAGAAGGAGAGAGAGAGAGAAAAAGATTAGCATTTGGTTTGAAGCGACCGAGAATTTAGAGTTGCTTTGCCCGTGGGAATGAATGAGGAGGATCTGCAGAGAGAGAGAGAGAGAGAGAGAGAGAGAGAGAGAGAGAGAGAGAGAGAGAGAGAGAGAGAGAGAGAGAGGGTAAAGGTGTAAAACCAATAAACCTAGAAATGATCACAGACAGCCCCAAAGTCCATGAACTATCGACTCTTGTAGGAAACTTTTTCAAAATTTTCAAACTGCGAAGTTTTTCCAAAGCCATTCTATGGAACTAAGAACGGTGACCAGGCGAAGGGCTCCTTCTTTCCTTCCCTTTGTTGGTGAGCAAAAAAGTTTTTCAAGGAAAGGTGAGTCTTATTGGAGGCTGATTTTATATAGGAAGGCTAGAAAAAAGTACTCTCTCTCTCTCTCTCTCTCTCTCTCTCTCTCTCTTTCTCTGTAGTCTTATTGGAGGCTAATTTTGCATTGGAAGGCTAAAAATAATTAGTTCTCTCTCTCTCTCTCTCTCTCTCTCATCTCTCTCTCTCTCTCTCTCTCTCTCTCTCTCTCTCTCTCTCTCTCTCTCTCTCTGCTGAAAAGGAAAGGTATACACATTTGTTGGACAGCTAGAAAACTGTACTTCTCTCTCTCTCTGTCTCTCTCTCTCTGTGTGGTCTTATTGAAGGCTAATTTTACATTGGAAGGCTAAAAATAACTGCTCTCTCTCTGTGATGTGACATTCTCTCGGTGAGACGTAGTCGTTCTTGGTCTGAATAATCTACCCGATATTATGAGTCTAACATACAATTAGCAAATGAAATATAGCTAAAAGTGTTCGTGAACTATCGGTGATTAGCATAATATCAGATTAGAGCGATAAATCTAATAAGTTGTTTTTTCGAGTGAATTATAAAACTGAAAATCATGGAGGAGTCAACCAAGTGGCAAACGATGGAGGTTTTCTAGATGATATACAGTATGATGACTTGGCAGGAAGGGAACTTGCCTTGCTTATTGTGGAGATAAACAGCAACTCCGACCAAAAAGATGTGAAAGCATTCACAGACATATTGAAAGGATATGATCCTTCAAAATGGAGCAATTCTGTAGAAAATATAATGAAAATAATGGAAAGGATAACAATGAAAGTTCAAGTTATCAAAAGACTTATAAAGAAAATCTACAAAAATCAACACATTCCATCAAAGAAAATAAGTATGGTGAAATTAGTGAATATATTGATTGATGCAATAAGCAAACGGATGCCTACAGCATGTAAACTATGCATAGTGTGGTATAGCATTGTAAATCCACAAAACCTGATTAGGAAATGCTATGCTTGCCATGTTCCTATGCATCCTTCATGTGCAGAAGTAGAGCAAAATAAAAATAAGGACACAAAAATATTTTGCTCAACATGTCTAGTATGGATAGACAAGGTTATTAAATCAAGACTTAATGTACAGATTGTGGAGGATGAAGAAGATGAAGAAGAGGAAGAAGAGGAAAATAGAAAAGAAGAAAATAAGACTGAAGAGAGAGAAAAGAGTAATGAAAACAAAGAACAGGATAAGAGTATGGATGCAGAGAAACTCATAGATTCTACATATGAGGCAATACAGCAACATACATATGAAGAAATAAACTATGACATGATAAATAAAAAAAAAATCCCAAAGAGGTTGTACCCGGATCTTCATACTGATGGGAAAGAGCAAGAAAAAAAAAAAAAGAAAGACACAGTATGCACCCTTTTGAAAAGAGGGAATTGCAGGTTTGGTGAAAGATGTTATTACAAACATCCCAATATATGTCACAATTATGAGATCTATGGCAAATGTGCATATCTAGATGGCTATGAAGAGGAATGCAGTGATCTACATCCAAAAATATGTAAAAACTGGAGAGAAGGAAATGGATGTAGGTTTAATAAAAAATGTAGGTACATGCATCCTGTAGCCATGAAAAACCAAAATCAAAATCAAATACATATAAAAAATCAAGGTAAAAATGAAACAAATAAAGAAAGGAACAAAGATCATGTGATGAAGGCAAAAAGCAAGCCAACAACGCATTAAGAAATGTCAGCACCACGATATGAGGCATCAGCACCTAGATATAGCACAAGGAACAAACAATGTATCTATGATGCTAGGGGGATGGTGCAGATATGGCGATAAATGCAGGTATATGCACAAAATGAATAAATATGAAGATGGAAGATCAAATATAATGGAAAAGTTGGATTTTTAATGTATGAATTTCTGGAAATGAAAAAAGATCAACATATCAGAACAGGAAAGAGACATGGGAAAATCCTTATTATTACCCATATTAGATAATGGAGATAATATGCAAACCATCATAGTGATGAACGTGCAGGGTTTAGTTTCGAGTAACTCAAAAGAAAGATAGAGTTCTTAGAAGAACAAACCCAAAATGAAAAAAAATAGAAATAATGAATATAAGTGAAACCTGGTATTCCCAAGAGACTGGTAATGATGACCAGATAAAGGGTTTCCAAACTTATAGATCAGATAGAAAAATAGAAATCAAGGGGGAACCACGATATATGGAAGAGATGCCAATCAAGGAAAAACTGTGAGAAATTTAGTAACACAGAATGTGAATTAATAGCAGTAGAATTTGAATCTGAAAAATTAGTGAACATTGTAATATACAGAACCCCTAATACTAGAGTTTGACACAATAATTAACAAATTAGATGATATATGTAGAAATCACAAGGACTGGACTATACTCCTATCCGGAGACTTTAACTTTCCTTTTGTAGAATGGAAAGAACAAATAGGAGACTGTGGTTGTATTTATACATATAAAAAAGAGAGCAATAGTAGCGCAGAAGATAAGAGGCATTATGGTCCGAGTATTTCGGACCATAATGTCATAGAACTAAGTCCGTTCCAAAGCACATGAAAAAAGAGAAAAGCAAGAGAAGAAAAAATGGGAAGGATATGGAAAATACAATTTCTTTAGTAAGAATATAAATTGGTCAAAAATAAATGAAGAATTAAACAAAGAATGGGAAAACATATTTGTAAGTGATAATATACAGGTAAATACCGGTATATTATATAAAATATTAGAGGAAATAGTGGAAAAATATATACAGAAGAAAAAAGTAAACATCAGTCACGAATACCAAGAGACAGAAGGATCTTGTTCCAGAAAATCAGAAAGTGGAAAAAGGTCTTGCAAAAGAAAAGAATGCATGGAAAGTGATGGAACTAAAAAGTAAGATAGAAAATGCAGAACAAAAGATTATACAATCAAAAGAAAATTAAAAATGGAACCTAGAAGAAAAGACACTACAAAATATCAAGCAAAACCCTAACATTTTTTATTCATATGCAAAAAAGATGAATAAAATAAGAGTAGAAATAGGCCCTCTAAGAATTGAAGGCCGGTTAACGAATGAAAAAAAGGAAACATGTAACATATTAGCAGAAAGATATAAGAGTGAATTTACACCTAGTATTGATAATGAAGATAATGATACAGAAATAAGAGATGAAAATATTGAATACTTATCGGATATAGATATTACAGAAGCCGATATTGTGCAGGCTATTAATGAAATTATAAATGGATCAGCAGCAGGACCAGACGGCGTACCTGCCATATTGTTAAAGAAAGTGGTTCATTCAATCACAAAGCCGCTAACAATACTATTAAGACAAAGTATAGATACAGGCAAGATTTACGATGAGCATAAATTAGCATATATTACTCCTACTTTCAAAAGTGGTTCAAGACTAGAGGCAAGTAATTATAGGCCTGTGAGTCTGACATCTCATATTATGAAAGTTTATGAAAGGGTAATGAAAAAAATATAATGAAACATTTAATGAAAAATAGATTGTTCAATATAGGACAACATGGTTTTGTACCCGGAAAAAGTACACAAACCCAACTGTTAGTCCACCATGAAAGCTAAATAAAAATATGATAAATGAAAAAGATATAGATGTGGTTTACCTAGACTTTGCAAAAGCTTTTGACAAGGTAGATCATAATATATTAGCAAAAAAAATTAGAAAACATAACATTGTGGACAAAGTAGGAAGATGGATAAAAGAATTTTTGCAAAACAGAAAACAGATAGTGATTGCAAATGATGAGAAATCGGATGAAGCTACGGTAATATCCGGTGTGCCACAAGGTACAGTGTTAGCTGCATTGCTGTTTGTGATTATGATTGCAGACATAGACAGTAATGTTAAGGACTCAGTAGTAAGAAGTTTCACAGATGACACAAGAATAAGTAGAGAAATTGCTTGTGATGAAGATAGGAACTCGCTACAAAGAGACCTAAACAAAATATATAAATGGGCAGAGATAAACAGGATGGTATTTAACTCTGATAAATTTGAATCAATGAACTATGGTGATAAAGTAGGAATGCTATATGCATATAAAGGACCTAATAATGAGACAATCACAAACAAGGAAGCAGTTAAAGACTTTGGTGTGATGTTGAACAGGAATATGTTATGCAATGATCAAATAGCAATACTAATGGCAAAATGCAAAGCAAAAATGGGAATGTTGTTCCGGCACTTCAAAACAAGAAAAGCTGAACACATGATTATGCTTTATAAAACGTATGTACATAGTCCACTTGAATATTGCAGTATAATATGGTACCCACACTACCAAAAGGATATTGCACAAATAAGAGTGTACAAAGGTCATTTACAGCTAGAATAGAAGAAGTTAAGGACCTTGACTACTGGGAAAGACTACAATTCTTAAATTTATATAGTCTTGAAAGGAGAAGAGAACACTACATGGTAATCCAAGCATGGAAACAGATAGAAGGAATTACCGAAAACATCATGGAGCTAAAAATATCAGAAAGAGTAAGCAGAGGTAGATTAATAGTGCCAAAAACTATACCAGGAAAAATAAGGAAAGCACACAGGACATTAATCCACCACGCACCAGCATCGATAATGCAGCATCTATTCAATGCGCTACCAGCTCATCTGAGGAACAAAACAGGAGTGAGTGTAGATGTGTTTAAGAATAAGCTCGAAAAATATCTAAGATGCATCCCAGACCATCCAAGATTGGAAGATGCAAAATATACCGGAAGATGCGTTAGCAATTCTCTGGTAGACATCAAAGGTGCCTCACACTGAGGGACCTGGGGCAACCCAAACGAACTGTAAGGTCTGTAAGGTACTGCAGCCTCTCCATCCTTCTTTTCTCTCTCTCTCTCTCTCTCTCTCTCTCTCTCTCTCTCTCTCTAGTACTGCAGCACCTCCATCTCTCTTCTCTCTCTCTCTCTCTCTCTCTCTCTAGTACTGCAGCCTCTCCATCCTTCTTTTCCTCTCTCTCTCTCTCTCTCTCTCTCTCTCTCTAGTACTGCAGCATCTCCATCCTTCTTCTCCTCTCTCTTCTCTCTCTCTCTCTCTCTAGTACTGCAGCCTCTCCATCCTTCTTTTCCTCTCTCTCTCTTTCTCTCTCTCAGCAGACTCCTTCACGGGCGACGGACCAATACACTGAAGTTCTTAGAAGACACGAGTGACAGGATGTTTGAAAGGAAAGCAGGAGCGCTTATACTCGATGGCGCTTCGGGGGCCTGAAGGATTCTTTCTTTCTCTCCTGCAGGAATTTTGAAAGAGGAATAATGATGTCCCAGGCTGGGAGAGAAAGATGTCCTTCTTCATTGTGCATTCTGATTTGAATCGACTAAAAGATAAGATGTATTGCTTGTATGCTTGTATATAGGGTAAGTCAAAAAGTCACAGGAATGAAACAACCCAAATACTTGGTAAACAATTATCTGTGATGTAGTGATCATATAGACTTGTTACCTCAGTCATCCTCTTGCTACTGTGGTGTTAACATCTGCTTCAGAAAAGTAACTTGAACCCATGGAAAATAAAAATTTTGAGATGAGAGCTAACATCAAGTTCCTGACCAAGCTTGATTGGAAACCAGGAAAAATTATTGAAGCTTTCAACAAGTTTATGGAGATTCTTCTCCATCTAAATCAGTTGTTTATGACAGGATTTAAGGATGGTTGGGAGGACCTCAAAGACAACCCAAGAGAGGGAAGACCATCGACTGCAAAAATGAAAGAATTGTGGCTTTGGTGCAGAATCTAGTGGATGAAGATCGTCGGATTACTATCGATATGATAGCTAATGAAACTGGATCTCCCATGGTTCCGCATTTTCAATTTTAAATGAAAATCTTGGTTTGAGTAAACTTTCAGCACGTTGGGTCCCAAAAGCGTTAAATTAAGACCAACTGCATCAAAGAGCTGAACTTTTTCTTGCAGTTTTAATGAAGATTGAATCAAATGAATCAGAGTTTTTGACCGGATTGTTACTGGAATGAAACTTGATCCATCAATATGACCCAGAAAGTAAAATTCAATCAAAGCAATGGTTACCAAGAGGTTCAGCTGCACCAGTGAAGTTGGGGCGAGATCTGCCCAGAAGGTTATGGCAACAGTGTTTTGGGACTCCAAAGGAGTGATTTTGATTGATTTCCTTGAAGGACAAAAACAATCACCGGGAACTACTTCTGGTGTTTTGCAAAAACTGAAGACTGCATTGGCTAAAAACGTCGAGGAAAGTTGCACCGCAGAATTTTGTTCCATCATGATAACGCTCCAGCACATTCATCAAGGGTTGCAAGAGAAGTCCTACGGAAATTTAGGTGGAAACTCTTCCACATCCTCCTTATAGTCCTGATCTTGCTCCTTCAGATTTTTCCTGTTTAAGAGGAGTCCGGTTTGAATCTTTGGATGCTGCTAAACATGCAGTTTCAACATGGTTTAATAGAAAGGCCCCAAATTTCTACAAAGAAGGGTTGCAGAGGTGGAAACAGCGCCTTGAAAAGTGTATAGAGTTAGATGGTAGATATAGAAAAATGATGTTTGAATTTCCTTAAATAAAGAGTAATTGAATTTTTCCTGGAACTTTTTGACTTACCCTCGTATATATATATATATATATATATATATATATATATATATATATATATATATATATATATATATATATATATATATATATATATATATATATATATATATATGTATGTATGTGTGTGTATTTACATATATTCACACACACACACATATATTTTTCCTTCTCCAGACGTCTTCCATAGCCAAAATTCTAAATCTCAAAGCACAGGAGACAACCTACCTTTAAAGTCAAAACCATCATCCCTGCTCATCGAAGTCCATCTACTGTAGGAATGTCAGTTTTCGTTTCCTACCTCTCTCTCTCTCTCTCTCTCTCTCTCTCTCTCTCTCTCTCTCTCTCTCTCTCTCTCTCTCTCTCTCTCTCTCTCATGTCATGATTCAAATTAGATGAAGGCTAGACGAAACTTACGTTCTAGCAAAATAAAGTTTTTATTCCCAAACGTAACATGACAAAACAAAACCAAAATTAAAGAGAAGGTAAAGACTGTCCTTAACTTCTGGAAAAAAGAAGTCAATGAAAAATCAAACTCTCGGACTGGTAAATACATTTTGACACCAGTCAATTACACTTCCTAAAACTAATGTCAAATTCTATCATGATCGAAGTCATAGTTATATATATGTCAGAAATTCCATTAACATGTGACCACCAGCAAATCCATCTGAAATAAAAGGTCACCTTTAAAATAAAGCACAAAGACATATAAACGCATAAATTGGAGAACTCCAATGTTACCAAAATCACCCAACACATCCCAAAGGTTATACATGGTAAATATGCAAGACAGTAAAGAGGAAAAAAATATTCAGTAATAAATTGTCAATGAAACCAACACAATTAACACAATGTCCAATCGGGCATTTTAAAATGAAAAGATCACTTCTCACCTTTACTGGCAAAAGTCTAGCGCCCTCACCAGGAAGCATATTCATTAATTCAAATTACTGCCCGAATCCTCATCTTTACTCGAGATGTCAATATATTACCCATCAACGACCCCCTTTCGAGCGGACTTACGCATTCACTCAAAATTCTAGATCATTCTCCCGCCACTACATCGTGACGTGGAGATCTCGTGACATGATACAGGTCAATAGGGTCAACACTCGGGTCCACGTGAGGCACCTACACTTCCAAGACAAAAATTCCTTTCACTCATCGAGAAAACCACACTTTACAAACAGCCTGGTATACGCTGACACAAGTGTTCATCTCGCCCCAATATTTCTTAAACATGCTTGACACTGTTGCACATTCCAACAAGGATCATATGACATACATTTCAGTGCTCCATAAATATAAACTATTTATTCTATAGGAGCTGTCAAACACACACACACACACACACACACACACACACACACACACACACACACACACACACATATATATATATATATATATATATATATATATATATATATATATATATATATATATATATATATATGTATGTATGTATAACTTCAGCCTGATTAGGTAATTTTTTGTAGATTAGAAATCAATTAATCCCCAGTTGATTAATTTTCAACCTCATTTAGAAAAAAAATGGGTAATAAGCTTAATGTGAAAATGTAATAGTGTAGTGTCAGTGTAATGCCAGGGCACACTGGTTGACACTATAGCTGTGACACTGAGCATGGGGTTCAGTGCTAGCTAATGGCAGAGATTTGTTATTAGTTTCCCCAAATGCTGTTTAGCTAGCCCCACTTCAAAGTTAAACAGCTGCACCTGAATTGACAGGATGTGCCAGTGCGGGAGAGCCAAGCCAAGGAAGATGGGGCTTTAGTCTTCTAGATGGTGTACAGATCACATGGGAATTAAATAGCTTTGGATGAATGATCGGGCTAGGGGTAGGATTATGACATATCTGAGCCTAGTTGTATCCCATATCTGAAAGTGCATATATGTTATATAGGTGGTAAAAGGATAAACCCTCGGCCTATAGAACAAAAGCAATGGCAGGACAATCTTAGAAGTCAACATCTTTCCTGAAGGGAGATAGTACGACTAACTGGAAGCTTTGTTTCTTTGCTAAGAGGACACACGTGAAAGACTAGTTGATGCATCTGGTGCTGGCTATGTTACCCTTGCTACAAACATTCCTGAATTCTAAAAGTTAAATGCAGTGCCTATACCATTTCATCTCAATAGGCTTGATGAAGGTGATGGAATTCTGTAGACCTTTCAAAATAACAAAGCAACAAATCATGAATCATGTATGCTGAAGTTCAAAACAACAAAACTTGAAAGGAAAAGGAAGTCATTGTGTAAGACAAAAGAGGAAGATGATGCCCCATCAGCAAAATTCACACGTAGTAGCCAGAAGGCAGATGAAGAACATGCAGAAGATTCTAAGACTGAGAAAGAAGGAATATGCTTTATTTGTGACCAACCAGCACCAATCAAAGATTTACAATTGGCCATGACATTGCCTTTACATGAAAAGCTGCAACGATGTGCCACCAACCTACTAGATGAGAAGCTTCTGACCAAGCTTAGTGCTGGGGATATTGTTTCTCAGGACCATATGTATCACCCATCTTGTCTGACTGGTGTGTACAACAAGGAAAGGGCCTGGCTAAATTCCCAGAAAATTGGAGATGATTATGTGCAGTACAGACAAGAGGCATGTGCCATGCTTTTGCTGAGCTTGTGATGTACATAAGAGACAACCAGTTGACTAC
>NC_089755.1:18005499-18017999 GCF_040412425.1 Macrobrachium rosenbergii
GCAGTGGCCTTTTTACTGCAAGAAGCACAAGACAGGTTGATGTTTCCGCAGCCGATGTACCATCTGCAATTTGATAATGCCAGGCGTTATCCAAGGATAATTATAATAATCTAGGGGGAATTGAGGGTTGCACAGAGGGTGCCAAGATAACTCGATTCTGGTACGATATACTTGCATTAAAATTCACACTGAGCTAAATTACACTTCAGAAAAGAAAATAAGTGCAGTGGAAGATTGAGGATGCATGACTTGAAAAAACCTGTAATCAGGACATTACCTTATAACAGAGTGATGGAGGGGCCTCATCGAATTTCACCAGTTCTGGAGGGATGAGTTTAATGGGAAAATGCATAGGTTAATGCGACTGGGTGGTCAAAAGGTGACCACGTGGAGGGGTCAGCTCAATAAGGAGCATGCAAGGGGTTGTAGGTATTAAATAGGAAGTCAAAGGAATTATGGTAAATTTTAAAAATCTAGCAACTGCACTCTGCATTGGCAGAGTGGGAAGCAAATTAAGATGTGGAGACATTTATAGGCTTATACAAAGGGTTCATGAAGGGGTAAGTTTGCCAGGAAAATATTAAATTAGAAGATTGGAAAGAGAGAGAGAAATGATCAGAGTGGTAGAAGGAAAAATTACAAGAAGAAATTAAGTCACACACTTGTGAGAAGAATAAACAGGGAAGAAACCTGGCATCCTCCTCTAGACAGAGGTGCCAAATTTCTTTGTAAGGTAACGGCGGGGCACTGTGCCAGAGTGCACTAATGCAAGGAGAGATCAACAGCTCTTATTGGGCTACTTGGATTTATCTGTGCCCGTGACCTTTCTTCGTTGGACCTCCTCAGTAGGGGAATCGGTGGAACCGAGTCCGAGGGAGACATAGAAGTGCCACCTGTTCCAGTTTCTTTGATAGCCAAAGTAGGGGCAGTCATTACAAGCTCAACTACCATTCGTCGCAGTTCCTTGAATTCATCGGCCGGTTGTGATATGGCAGAATCCTTATCCATGGTTTGTCTGAAGAGGACTGGGAAGGAGGAGAAGAGGTCGTGGTGGGCATGAGAGGCTTGCAGGTTGCCATGACCAGCTCAGGTATGGGTTGCGAGGCCGCAACTTTGGGTGAGCTTCCGCTGAGGTCAGAGGAATCAGGAGGGGACCCGAGTATATTGTGGACTGGCTCTCGCACCGGCACTGATAGAGGTGCCAAGCAGGAGGGGGAGAGGTGACCCAGACTGGGATCCCTTGGAGGAAGATTCAGGGTGCACCTTGGCACTGGCAGTGGAATGTGATTTATCAGGGGCTCGACAGTCAGAGCCTGGCACTGCTCAGGGCACTCAAGTGGCACTGGCAGCAGGTTTAAGGCAGGTCCTTGAGGATTCTCAGGTTTTGATTGATTTGTTGAAGGGTTAGGGCCCCTGGATTTCTGTAGCTTAGAAGGGGACCAGAAGTTCTGTCCCAGGAAGAGGTCATAGCCTCCAGGAAGGTAGGTAGCTACTGCAAGAGTGCAGATTTTTAATCTTTGAGGTCTTGTGACCCTTAGCGTGACAGTTGGGAGAATCATCTTCATTCAGTTGATACCCTCCATTGTAATAAGTTTACGTCTGTCAATGGTGGTCCCATAGGGGACCTTATCTTCTCTTATGAGGGAGATTTGCACACCAGTGTCATTGAATATTGTGACCTGGTAGGCAGGGTTGCTACCTCTGGGAGGTGCCACAGATATAGGGCCTTCAGCTAAAAGGCCTAATGTTTTTGATTTGTCACTGCCAAAGCAGTGACGGTTGGTTTTGTTTTACTAGGGCACTTTGCTCATAAAGCAGAGTGTCCTTGAACCTGACAAGTGGTGCAATAATTTTTGTTGTAATATTGTCGTGGCACTGTCCCATTGGAGGGGGAGGCCCTTTGTTATTTATTCCAGAGCCAGATGTGGCTCGGTTTTACATGATATCATTGGGGAACTTAGCGGGAGTGTCTGGCTGATTCTCAGCCTTTAAGCGGCACTGTTCTGTGGAGTGCCCAGATTTTTTACAATAGCTGCACACAGGCTTCTTGTGAGGGTGCCCATTCTTGCGCAGAGGCTGACCAGAGGTAGGGGAAGAGGGCCAAATCTTATGGCCCCAGGAACTGGCTGCAGGATGGTGAGTGTGCCAGTGGTCTGCCAAACGGCTGCACTCATCTAGTGTCAGATGGTTCTTATTGCAGAGGTAAGTAGCGAGGGCCAGAGGGGCGTAGTGTAGGAAGTCCTCGAGCTGAAAGGTTTCTATTATCTCCTCTGCAGAGGTAGCGTTGCACGATTCTAGCCATTGCTTGAGCGCTCGGGACTTATGGCATTCCCAGTCGGCCCATGTTTGACCTGCCTCCTTTGGGCGTCCTCTCCAACGTTGCCTCCATGTTTTAGGGGTGAGCTCGTAAGCTTTGATTGTGGCCTTCCGGACCTCCGCAAGATTTCCACGGTCTGCTAAGATATTAGAATAAGGATATCGAAAGCAAGATATTAGAATAAAGATAACGAAAGCAAGATATTAGAATAAGGATAAAGAAAGCAAGATTTTAGAATAAGGATAAAGAAGCAAGATATTAGAATAAGGATAACGAAAGCAAGATATTAGAATAAGGATAAAGAAAGCAACATTTTAGAATAAGGATAACGAAAGCAAGATATTAGAATAAGGATAAAGAAAGCAAGATATTAGAATAAGGATAAAGAAAGCAAGATATTAGAATAATGATAAAGAAAGCAAGATATTAGAATAAGGATAAAGAAAGCAAGATATTAGAATAATGATAAAGAAAGCAAGATATTAGAATAATGATAAAGAAAGCAAGATATTAGAATAAGGATAACGAAAGCAAGATATTAGAATAAGGATAAAGAAAGCAAGATATTAGAATAAGGATAAAGAAAGCAAGATATTAGAATAATGATAAAGAAAGCAAGATATTAGAATAAGGATAAAGAAAGCAAGATATTAGAATAAGGATAAAGAAAGAAAAATATTAGAATAAGGATAAAGAAAGCAAGATATCAGAATAAGGATAAAGAAAGCAAGATATTAGAATAAGGATAAAGAAAGTAAGATATTGGAATATGGATAAAGAAAGAACTATATTGGAATAAGGATAACGAAAGAAAGATGTTAGAATAAGGTTAAAGAAAGCAAGATATTAGAATAAGGACAATGAAAGCAAAAGATTAGAATAAGGATAAAGAAAGCAAGATTTTGGAATAAGGATAATGAAAGCAAGATATTAGAATAAGAATAAAGAGAACAAGATATTACAATAAGGATAATGAAAGCAAAATATTAGAATAATGATAAAGAAAGCAAGATATTGTAATAAGAATAATGAAAGCAAGAACTCTGTTGATCTACACCGATTAGTTGGAAGAATAGAATCATTTTTATCAGTGGAAGGAAAACTAAATTATAAGTGATTACTGAGCCAAATCTCCATTATGCAAGTGAAGTGACAGTGTTGAAAATGCGTATTAAAAGGATAAAAAGGTTGAAATAGTTCAGAAAGTGGTCTGTTAGTGTAGAGAGAATGGAGGTAAATGATGGATTGCTGAAATGAATCTAAGACTTTGAATCATCAGCAACAAAGATTCATCAAGCATGAGGAGGTTAAATCTGAGGATTTTTTCTGCCAGTGGGAGAGAGACAGAGAGAGAGAGAGAGAGAGAGAGAGAGATTAACAGCAACCTACAGAGTCTGCCTTTAAAGCACTGGTCTAGATCGTCTTAAATCTAAAGCAAAGAAGAAGAAGAAGAAGAAGAAGAAGAAGAAGAAGAAGAAGAAGAAGAAGAAGAAGAAGAAGAAGAAGAATCTGGTTGCTCTTGTGTGCCATCAAGAGTTTGCGTTAGATCAGTTGGCTGTCCAAAAGGAAATTCGTTTACCGTCGACTCTTTTAGTCGCTTCGCTTTCTTAGCCTTCGTTGCAAAGCCTTGTTTGTTTTTAAACGAAAACAGAGAGAGAGAGAGAGAGAGAGAGAGAGAGAGAATAGTTTTAGTACATTGCAAGTAATGGTAATCATTTTCTCTTCAGGAGAAAAGAAATGAAACTGATTTGAAAACACCAACAAAGGGTACCACTTATTACTTATTTATGCATTCATATCTACAAATGCATATTTACACATTCTGCTTTGAATTCAGTATAGTACTCGTTGGTTACAACATCACTTGATTCAAGTTAAAAAGCATTCTATATGTAAAAAAAAAACTGATCCAGCCTTCAAAACATCAACAACTCGGGAGAGTATACACAAGTCATAGGGAACCATTTCAATTAGAGATAATTCACATAGGGAGCCATTTCACATATGTAGCCATTTAACTTAGAAAGCCATTTCACACAGGGACCCATTTTACATAGGGACACATTTCACATAGGAAGTCACTTCAAACATAAAATCATTTCACATAGGAAGCCATTTCACACAGGGAGCCATTTCGCATATGGAGCCTTTCCACTTAGAAAGCCATTTCGCATAATGAGCATTTCACACAAGGAGTCATTTCACATAGGAAGCCATTTCACACAGGGAGCCATTTCACACAGGAACCCGTTTCACATATGGAACCATTTCGCACAGCGAACTGTTTCACAAAGGAAGCAATTTCACATATGAGACATTTCACACAGGAAACCATTTCATAGAGACAGGCATTTCGCATATGAAGCCACTTCACATAGTGAGTCATTTCACACAAGGAACCATTTCACATATGCTGCCTTTTCATTTAGAAAGCCATTTTATATATAGAGCCATTTCACATAGAGAGCCGTTTCATGCAGGGAACCATTCCACATAGAGAGCCATTTCACATTTGGAGCCATTTCACCCAGAAAGCAATTGGTGGCTTCCACGCCCATCAGGAAGTAAGAAAACAAGGAGAAAAATAAATTCAATAAATAAAAAAACTAATAAACGAGACAGAAAACCTTTAAAAATTACAAGCAATTAGCATAAGACGAAGAAGGAAAAAATAAAAGGGGGAATATTATGATCAAATATTAATTTGTAGGAAGATAAAGGGAAATCCATTATCGTCCTATAATGATGAAAGGATTTCATCTAACAATTAATAGATGGGTGGGGGTGACAAACATGAGAGAAGGGTGGGGGGGCGGGGGAGGGAGACAGGCAAGAGAAAATGAGAAGATTAATGCAGAAACAAGGAAGGCTACGGGGATGGAAGGAGAGAGAGAGAGAGAGAGAGAGAGAGAGAGAGAGAGAGAGAGAGAGAGAGAGAGAGAGAGAGAGAGAGAGACTGACAAACAAGAAAAAATCGATAGGCATATATGTAAAGAAGTACAGTCATGAAAATCAAAATAAATATGAAAGAAAATGACGGTGGGAAACGACATTTGAATTACAGATGCATCACCGCCTCTCATGAAGTCATCTAATTAGCATAAATTTAGACGAATAGACAAAAAGATGAAAAAAGCTTCGTTCCAGAAAATGACGAAATATTATTTGTTGAATTGGCTTTCACTGCGAAGTTGTCGTAGAATGTTCTGAAAAGACTAGACGATAGTTAATTGACTTTCGTCTCTTTTCCCCAAAGCGTCGAAAATAATTCTAGCGGGAATAACATTTCTCGGTCCTAAAATTCCCGACATATTCGAAAGTACGTAGGAAATAGTGGACCGTCTCCCGTGCAATTTGTTCAGTGGTTTGGGAAACTGCCGTCGAGATATGTCTGTTTCATTTTGCTTGCAGACTGAATGTCAGGTTTGTCAAGGGAATTTTATGAAGAACTCCATTAAATTTGCTATTATTATTCAGTTTCAGAGGTCCTTTATTCCTCACACCTTTGGACTGTGGAACAGTCTCCCTACTGAGGATGTCGTGCAATTGGAACTTCAGAAGTTTAAGCAACGATGCAATGCGTTACAACCCTAATGCTATTCTCCTTGCATTTTAATAATTTACTTACATTTTTATCTGTTTATTTATTAGTCTTATTTTTTCCTTTTTCAGAAAGTGATCTCTTCTTTCTATATTTCCCTTAAACTCCTGTTACTTCTTTCAAATGAACACCATAGTATTCTTTGGAAGCTTGAATTTCAAGTCAAAGGTCCCTGTGGTGGGCATGTTCTGTATGGATAGGGTTCATCCTCTGAATAATAATAATAAATAATAATAATAATAATAATAATAATAATAATAATAATAATAATAATAATAATAATAATAATAATAATAATAACAATAATAATCTACTGTACAACAGTAAATGATTAATTATAAAAACATAATAATGATATCATTTTAGATTATCAATAAGATCCAAATAAGAGCAAATAAGACATCTTTCTATTCTATTACGAAATTTAACCTTCTATTTTATTGAAAGTCTTACTTGTGTGAAAGGAAATTACTAATAATGATTTAACAAAAGAACGACAAAAGCCACGACTTCACAACAAAATAAAAAAAATAACATTATAACAATCACTGATTAACAGCAATCGCCAAATACTTCTCATTCCCCTCAATCTCCGGAATGGAAAAACTAATAACACCATTTGATCTGTAAAGCAATTACTCGGAATTTATTTACACAAAAGCACTGAATCTCGTCTTGGATATAATTCACCGTCTAAGAGATTTGCTATCGGGAAGTTCAATAAAAAAATAAGAAAATTATGACTATTTCATTAAGTGAGGGTCAGCAATCGAGGCTAGTTGCAGAGATGAATGACCTGCTTTTACAAGCAATAAAACAATTGCAATATCTGGACGGCAAGTTATGAAAAAATTGCAATATCCAGAAGGCAAGTTATAAAACAATTGCATTATCTGGAAGGCAAACAATAAAACATTGCAATTTCTGGACAACAAATTGTAAAATAATTGCGATCCCCAGAAGGCAAGTTATAAAACAATTGCAATATCTGGAAGGCAAGCAATAAAACATTGCAATTTCTGGACAACAAATTGTAAAATAATTGCGATACCCAGAAGGCAAGTTATAAAAGAACTGCAACATCTAAACGGCAATCAATTAAACAATTGCAATATCCGGACAGCAAATTATAAAACGATTGCAATATCTGGATGGCAAGTTATAAACAATTGCAATTCTGAAGGCAAACAATAAAACATTTGCAATTTCTGGACAACAAATTACAAGACAATTGCAATATCCAGCGGGCAAGTTATAGAATAATTGCATATCTAGATGACAAGTGATAAAACAATTCCAATGTCCGGACGGCAAATTATAAAACAATTGCAACATCCAGAAGGCAAGTTATAATTGCAATATCTAGATGACAAGTGATAAAACAATTGCAATATCCGGAAGGCAAATTATAAAATAATTGCAATATCCAGAAGGCAAGTCATAAAACAATTGCAATATCCAGACAACAAGCAATAAAACAATTGCAATATCCGGAAGGCAAGCTATAAAACAATTGCAATATCCGGAAGGCAAGCTATAAAACAATTGCAATATCTGGAAGGCAAGCTATAAAACAATTGCAATATCCGGAAGGCAAGCTATAAAACAATTGCAATATCTGGAAGGCAATCTATAAAACAATTGCAATATCCGGAAGGCAAGCTATAAAACAATTGCAATATCTGGAAGGCAAGCTATAAAACAATTGCAATATCCGGAAGGCAAGCTATAACAAATTGCAATATCCGGAAGGCAAGCTATAAAACATTGCAATATCCGGAAGGCAAGCTATAAAACATTGCAATATCCGGAAGGTAAGCTATAAAACAATTGCAATATCCGGAAGGCAAGCTATAAAACAATTGCAATATCCGGACAGCAAGTTATAAAACAACCGCAATATCCGGACGGAAAGATATGAAACAATTCCAATATCCCGACAGCAAGTTTTAAAACAATTGCAATATCCAGAAGTCAAATTTAAAACAATTGCAATATCTGGAAGGCAAGTTATAAAACAATTGCAATATCCAGACAACAAGTTATAAAACAATAGCAGTACCCAGAAGGCAAATCTTAAAACAATTGCAGTACCCAGAAGGAAGTTGTAAAATAATTGCAATATCTAGAGGGCAAGTTATAAAACAATTGCAATATCCAGATGGCAAGTTATAAAACAATTGCAATGCTCGGAAGGCAAGTGATAAAACAATTGCATTACCCATGAGTCAATTTATGAAACAATTGCAATACCTGGAGGGCAAGTTATGAAGCAACTGAAATATCAAGAATGCACATTATAAAACATTTGCAGTATTCAGAAGGAAAGTTATCAAACAATTGCAATATCCAGTTGGCAAGTTATACAACAACTGCAATATCCGGAAGGCAAGTGACATAGCAACTGCTATATTTGGAGTACCATGATCATGGCTCTCACATCCCACAGAAAGTAAGAAAATAAGACGAAACTTCAAAATGAATCGTAAAATGTAGTTCCCATGATCTGGATCTGCACTGCTCAAGCACAGTAAGTCACTGGAACCTCAAACAGAAAGACTGAGAGAATAAGTGATGACACTTTGAGACTTCTCATTATCACGGTAACAGTGACAATACGGTCACTGTAATTCGGCAGTTTAACAGAAATATGTCAGAAAATAATTTAGATGAAAATTATTTATTTTCTATCCCTGATATTTATTTATTTACTATCTTTTCCTACAACTTGTCTCTCTCTGCGGGCTGGTTTCCCTTTGGGGCCCTCCTGGGTTTATAGATTGTTGACTCTGTCCATTGGAGTTTCCAGCTGAAGATTTAAAGAAAGGAAGGAACTATAGATAGAATGATATATCTGTTAGAAATAGGAATGATTGTTCTTGAAAGGAAGAACAAGAATTGGAAAAAGATCCCTCAAAATATCCTACAAAATTATTCTTACATTACCGGACATAGGAGGTCAAGATGATAGAAACTGATTGTCAGTCAGACTTATATATGAACCTACAGTAAGCACGTCACTAAATATAAACTTGGAGTGCAAATTTATTATCTCCAGGACCTTCAATTGCAGGAATAAATAGATGACAAATGTAAGATAAATGGATACAAATGAAAAAAAAAAAAAAAAAAAAAATGGAATTCAAATTCAGGGTCTCCATGACCTTCAATTGCAGGAATAAATAATTGGAAACTTGCAAGATACATATGATACAAATCGAAAATAAAAATCAATAAAAACTTGGAACCCAAATTCATTATCTCAAATACCTTCATTTCCAGGAATAAGTACATGAACGATTTGAGATAAATGGATACAAATCGAAAATTAAAAAAAAAAAAAAATATGGAATGTAAGTTCAGTATCTCCAAGACATTCATTTATATGAATAAATTAATGAAAATTTAAGATAAATGGATTCAATTACAGGAAAAAATAAAAAATTCACTAAAATAAAAAATTATAAATTGAATAAAAATTCAGAATGCCATATACCTTCATTTACAGGAATAAGTACATGCACAATTTGAGATTAATGGATACAAACCGAAAGATTAAAAAATCAATAAAAAAATGGAATGCTAGTTCAGTATCTCCATGACCTTCATTTATATGAATAAATTAGTGAAAAATGTAAGATAATTGGATTCAAATCGAAAATGAAAATTTACTAAAATGAAAAATAAATGGAATGCAAATTCACTATTTCCAACACCTTCAGTTACAGGAATAAATAGGTGACAAATGTAAGATAAATGGATACAAATAAAATGAAAATAACTATAAAATGGAATGCAAATTCAGCATCTCCAAGACCTTCAATTACAGGAATAAATATTTGAAAAATGTATGATAAATGGACACAAATCGAACACAAGAATAAAAAAAACAGAAACAAAAAGAATTCAGGTACGACAAAGGGTAAAAAGAGATTCTGCTTCAAGAGAATATGACGACAGAAACAAGAGAGCTTCAGCTGCAGAAAGATATGATATATCCATCACCCGATATTGTTGAACAAACACGACGATTCTCTCTCTCTCTCTCTCTCTCTCTCTCTCTCTCTCTCTCTCTCTCTCTCTCTCTCTCTCTCTCTCTCTCTCTCTCTCTCTCTTGTGTTTTCCGAGACGTGAAATCGAGAGAGGCTTTGGTGAGGGAGACTGGAATCGTCATTTTTTTTTTCATTTCCTTGACTGCAACAACAATACGAAGGGCCTCTGCCTGCCGTTCTCTTGTGGTATGAGAGCATGAATTGTGTGTGTGTATATATATATATATATATATATATATATATATATATATATATATATATATATATATATATATATATATGTGTGTATATATATATATATATATATATATATATATATATATATATATATATATATATAAATCATCAACACATATATATATATAATATATATATGGAACAGAAATAAATTTATGATATATATATATATATATATATATATATATATATATTACCAACAGGATCTCATTAAAACTAGATGGTAAAGCAGAGATATTTATTCCAAGCTTTCTAGGACTAAAGTCTCAAAAGTATCTGTGGAATGACTGGACAGAGTCCAACTGCATTTATATGTGGGGGAGTGGATTAAAGCCCTTTCCATGTACTGGCTTCTTTATCCTTTAATTACCCTCCTTCTCCCCTGTGTGGCCCTTCCCTCGTGACTGACCTTTGGCTACCTGCAGATTCTTCCAGATGCTCATTGTCCATGCTGTCTCGTGTGTTTTTGCGTTTTTCCTGCAGAGTATGATTTTTTAAGATAGAAATCATCAACACTGTTTCACAGTGTTGGAACAGATGTTATGAAGGCATTCTGACTCACGTCGTGGTTTTTACTCGAACCTGTTCAAAGAATTCATATTCTCCCAATCTATTTTGGGGAAAGCAGCTGCCAACGGCGTGTAGTGCCTAATGTTTTGTTTATGTTATTTTCCCAAGTCCTTTAAAAGATTTGTTGGAAAGTAGGCAGATGCAAAAACACCTTTAGGAATAAAATAGTCAGGAACAAAAAGTTGGTAGAAAGGAAAGGTAAGAGTTGGGGCATACCACGGCAGTGTGTCCAACTTGGGGACATTCTTTAGCAAAAGTGACAAATCCAAACAGAATTTCATAAACAAAAATTAGGCATCACTTCAGACGTCGAATAAGACTGTTAGAAATCATCAACACACAATCACGTGTGAAACAACAAAACCAAAGTTTGTGACTCATAACATGTGCAAACAATGTAACCCAGGCTCTCAGGTGGAAGACAGCCTATCAAGAAAAATCCACTATATAATAGAAAAACATGCAAAAACACATGAGACCCTGAGAGCAACAATGAGCATCCGGAAGAAGCTCTAGGTTAGCCAAAGGCTAAGGTCATGGGCAAGCTAACAGAAGCTTAATGAAAGGATAAAATACCAGTGCATGAGGGCTTTAATCCCAACCCCACGACTCATAAATGACCCAATAGACGGTCATTTCAGATCTGACAAAGAATTATCCTTCTGAGTGAATAAGATAGAAATCATCAATACACAATCACGTGTGGAACAGAAATAAATTTCTGACTCACGTCGGTATCGAATTTATGTATGACTGAATCAGGTGGAAAGTGATGAATTATCCAATGAGGCAAAATCCACAAGTCTAAAAGAAAGTTGGAATAATGCTAATTTGAATAGTCCTTTACTTTCACTGTTAAGTAAATGACTAGTGTAAGTCGAAGGTTGTTGATTGTGTTCTCTCTTTTTCATGAGGAATTTTTATATATATATATATATATTTATATATACCAGAAGATGTTATTGAAAGTTTTGAGATATCTATCAGTAAAAAGGGTGAAGGTATGTTTACGATAAATCGGAATTTTGATCTAAATACTAAAATGGCTCACAATTATTTATTGGGAATCTTTTAAAGAAAGCAAAAGAAAACAACCGATTAAGATTGATCAGAAAATGTTGAAATTGCTAAAGTATGGGAATGTACTGCCGATCTGCGAAGGATGTAGTTTTTGCCAAAAGTGTTCAATAACTGTAAAAGTTGAAACATTTCATAGCCGTTGCTAGTAATAAGCAGCTCCATGATGTAATTCTCACCCTAACCTTCTGTAAATAATTTGCAGAAATTGAAAATGGAGGCAGAAAATGCTGATTTTCCGGCTGTTCCAATGTCACCTAAGGGTTCGCCATACCACAAGAATTTAGTTTGAATGGGGAGTTTCTTGTATATGATTCCGAAAAATAAGAAATATAACGACATTAATTTACAACTAAACGGATATTGAAGATCTAAAGAGGAAACGATGATGACACATTAATTGCTGTATCTGAAATATTTTATCAATATACCATTCATGTTCAGAAAGATAATCTGAGCATTCCTCGAGCATTTGATTTACCAAACAAAACTGAATCAGCATACAGAAGATTCTATGGAAAAATTAAAGAGCTAATTGATAACGACCCTCAAAATATCACCGAATGACTTTGAATGGCCTCTCTCAATGATGAAATACCTTTACCTAATGCTAATTTGAATGGTTGTTTCTTTCCCTTTTCCAGTC
>NC_089755.1:18027999-18060499 GCF_040412425.1 Macrobrachium rosenbergii
TAGTCTGTCATTTCAGAAATTTAATTTCAAGCAGTTTCTCGAGGCCCCTGAAACTGTGTCTCCCTCATCTCTCCCCGCACAGGTTGTCGTAGTACTAGTCGCAGAAGCAACAGGAGGCACCGATGCTGAAAGTCGTCCACCACCCACGAATCACCTAGTCACCAGTAACGAGAACCGTACGATCGAGCGACAGCCGTTCAGATCACAACGGTTGGCTCACAGATTCGGGGAAACAGCCATTACATAACTGCTATATGTTTCCTGGACTGTCACAAAAATTCTTTTCAATTTGTCTTTTAAAGATAAACAAGTATTTTGATTCAGTTGGCTGAAGAGGACAGTTGTGCAAATGGTCGAAAGCTCCCCTGTTTTATCCTCTTTTTGTATTTTGGAAAAATACATTCTCTCATTACATTATTTTGGCTTTTTATTCATTTTTTTCCTTTGTAATCCCCATCTGTCATTTATGAGCTTTCTTTGTAAACTTGTTTTACATTTCTTCAGTCCGATAAGTAAAAGGACGACACTCGAAAGGGCTTGCAGCAATCCAGTGTTTCTCTTTCCTTCCTGGATTTTGTCTTTATTTATATATTCATCACGTTCTATATTTTCGTGATTCAGTTATACATAATGAGGGCCGCGTTTATTTTCGCTATCCTGTTTCCTCTTTTGAGCTGCGTAGTCACTACCTTTTTCAAGTCTCTTTCAGCTGCGCACTCAACCAGAATTCAACTCAAGTTCCTGAAGAAGTGCCTGTCCGAACAAGTGCTCCTAAATCCTTGCTGCCGCGGTTGAAGAAGATATGACCATCACCCATTCAGTGAATTCAGTGCCATGATTCAAAAACGCTACATGGCAGCCGCAAAGCAAGAGGAGAAGGAAAAATTTAACGAATCAGAAAAAGCCAGATTTTCATTCAAACATTGTATTCCGGCTGACTGGAAGTACTCGCTGCAACAAGAAATTTATGAAAAACTCGTAGGACTACAGCTGCCCTAACAAGGAAACTCGACAGAAAACTAAAAATCTTACTGATAGCAGCGACTGGACCAATAGTGCACGTAATGATTGTGTTATAAATTTATCAAACAAACAAATAAGTGAAAATGTTGGAGTGCACTCGGATATAGTTTATCCTTCTTTATATCTGATAAACCCTCTGCTTTAACGATTGTGTCACCCTATGTATATTTGAAAAATATTGCTATCTTCAAAATCATGTTGACAAAATTAAAGGTGTTGTTCATGGAACTGCCAATGTTAGTTATGAAAGTAATTTCCTGCTCGTTATAAGAAAACTTTGACCGATCATAAAAGATACCTTACAATCTACATCACAAAAGCTGTTAAGTCAAATAGTATTGTAATTTTAGATAAATCTGACTACATATCATGTATGCAAGCCTTACTGGATAATGATACGACTTACAAAAAACTAAAAAAATCCCCTTGAACAAGTTACAAAAATTTCGATAGCATAGTGAAAAATCCTTCAAGATAAAAAAGAACTAATAGGTCAGTTGTCAGTAAAATTTCTCTCTCTCTCTCTCTCTCTCTCTCTGTCTTTTGTTGGTTTAAATCTTGTTGGAAAATATTAAACATGCTTTTGGCAGTTCACACACTTTTTGTGTTAACCATGACAGTAAAGAGAGAGAGAGAGAGAGAGAGAGAGAGAGAGAGAGAGAGAGAGAGAGAGAGAGAGAGTACTTTGCAGGCAATCCATATAGTAACTTCAAACACGACACAAAAGGTAATACATGGACCATAATTGTATCACTTTCTCCTCTCAGTATTCAACTACTCTCTCTCTCTCTCTCTCTCTCTCTCTCTCTCTCTCTCTCTCTCTCTCTCATTCTGTTTTTTTCTCTCTAGCTATCTGACTTTCTCTCTGGCCACCTGACCTTCTCTCTCTCTCTCTCTCTCTCTCTCTCTCTCTCTCTCTCTCTCTCTCTCTGACCATCTGGCATCGTTCTATCATTCTGCTCCTATTTCTCTTTATCTCTCTCTCTCTCTCCTCTTTCTGTCTTTCTCTCTTCAGCTATTTGAATTTCTCTCTCTCTCTCTCTCTCTCTCTCTCTCTCTCTCTGTAGTTATCTGGCTGTCTCTCTAGCATCTGACCTTCTCTCTCTCTCTCTCTCTCTCTCTCTCTCTCTCTCTCTCTCTCTCTCTCTCTCTCTCTCTCTCTCTCTCTGTCAGGCAGTCAGCCTGCAAAAGAACAAAAACTCCTCTTTATCATGAAAATTAGGAGGCGAATTCTTAATGAGCGATGCTTCATTAAGGACGATAGGACTTCTGGGTAGCAGGATATTAGATCATGGAGTCCTCTGAAGCCCCCAAATGAGTTCACGGTTGCTAAAAAAAGGGAAGGGGTTGAGGACCCTTTCAGGATTGTCTACCTTCGGAAATCCTTAATAAACGTCCTTGTTTCAATGTTTATCAGGCGAGAGAATTATTTATGATTCAAATTTAAAAACCAAAGCTCATAATAGATCATTGAATACTATTTTTCATGTTGTTATAGAGAAGTTAAAAACAAAGCCTATAGTAGAACACTGAATATCATTTTTGATTTCGTTAAAGACAAGAAACTGACTAAGGATGATATGTAATAAGGGTTGCAGCACACTGCTTGGATTGTTAAGGAAAACTGTTTCAATATTTATGGATAAATAAGAATATACTTGAAACCACATCATATAGTAACCTTCTTACACAAGAAGATATATTATTCAGTTGTATTCCACATAGGAAAATGAAATATGTTTTTAGTTAAAAATGCGAACAGTTTCGTCCTCCAATGCTCCAAGAAGAGGCCCATCGCCGAACGGAACTTTTTGATAATTTGAACCATTTATGCACGTTTTTCATATTCCTGTAGCTATGTAAAACAAAATTGAATGATGTCTTCGTGACTACGAAGACTATCAGTATTATGTGGACCTCTTTTCGTGGAATAAAACTGAGAACTGAAACCAAATGTAAAGAGAAATGAAGAGGTACCATCCTGATTTAATTTAAGCAATTGGAAGCCATCGAAGATGTTAAACCTTTGATAAATATCTTACCGAAATTTCTGAAAGCATTTAAATAAAACCTGATCGAAATTTCTGAAAACATTTAACTAAAACCTGATCAAAATTTCTGAAAACATTTAAATAAAATCTGATAGTAATTTCTGAAAACATGTAAATAAAACCTGACCGAAATTTCTGAAAACATTTAAATAAAACGTGATCGAAATTTCTGAAAACGTTTAAATAAAATCTGATAGTGATTTCCGAAAATATGTAAATAAAACCTGATTGAAATTTCTGAACACATTTAAATAAAATCTGATCGTAATTTCTGAAAACATTTAGATAAAACCTGATCAGAATTTCTGAAAACATTTAAATAAAATCTTATAAAAATTTCTGAAAACATGTAAATAAAACCTGATCGAAATTTCTGAAAACTTTTAAATACAATCTGATCGAAATTACTGAAAACATGTAAATAAAAGCTGATAGAAACATTTAAATAAAACCTGATCGAAACTTCTGAAAGCATATAAATAAAACCTGATAGAAATTTCTGAAAACATGTAAATAAAACCTGGTCGAAATTTCTGAAAGCATTAAAATAAAATCTGATCGAAATTTCTGAAAATGTTTAAATAAAACCTGATCGAAAATTCTGAACACATTTGAATAAAAACTCATCGAAATTTCTGAATACATTCAAATAAAATATGATCGAAATTTCTGAAAGCATTAAAATAAAATCTGATCGAAATTTCTAAAATCATTTTTAAAAATCTGACCGAAACTTTGACTGTTAACTTGAAAAACTTTCAAAATAATTCTTAAGGAGGTTACTTGTGCTAAAGAGGTCAAGGAGACAACAGACATTGGGCCTGTATTCAACAGTTTGACTTTTTCATATCTTATGTATTTTCCTGATCGTGTCCTTTGCCCAGAAAGAATTTATTTTTGTAAAGGACGGAAGATCTTTAGGAGCAAGAGACAAAATCTCTTCGATTGCACATCAATGCAATTAGACTTCACTTGTCGAGTTTTTAAACAGCGGAAAATAGTATTTCAAGACCTAAATTAAATATCTTTTACATTTAAACTTACAACTGAAGTGTTTTAACTCTTCCTGGCATTCGTTTTCTCTTTCTATTCTACTCTCAGTTTTCTGTTTGTGGAAATAATGGCTGATGATGAGTAGCTCCTATTTTCTTTGCAGAATTTCTACTAATTGTAATAATAATAGTTGTGATATTTATGGTATTTAATGCGAGGATTACCATTCTAGATAAAAATGAAATTGATATAAGTTCATTTCATATACAACTTTTCTTGAGAAACCAGGCGCAGTTATCTTCTCGCGCATATAGTCAAAGCCGTCTCCCCATCTCTGTATGTAATACCAGACATCTCTTTCCTCGTCCCAAGATAATTTTTCTCTTTTATTACTTCTAGCAATGGGGTCCCTCTGGGAAATCGTAAACGAATGATGAACTGTGGGAAGTTCAATAGCAATATCCATTTCCAGGAACACGGTTGGTAGAAGAAATAACTAACAAGCAAAGCATGCAAGAGAAGTCTAGGTTGAAACACGAGCCAATGTAACTCAATGTGGTTGTCGTAGTAAGATGTGCATTGCATGTAAATGATATAATATGACACTAGTTCTGATTAATATGATCTATCTGAATTTAAATGCATTCTTATCAATGTGGGTTTCTGAATAAAATGTGTATTACATGAAAGTGATACGATATATCATTGCATGCTGGTGCAGATTAATAGAAATTTATTTGAAACTAAACATAATTTTGACAATAATAATCGATAGGGTAACTAATACATGAAATTGATACAATATAACACTGCTGCTGATTTATACAGTTTCTTTGAAATATAAAAATTCTGATGACTATTGTTATGGTGATTTTCATTCGAATTCCAGATGTTATAAAGCACATAACGAGTTCTATGGGAATTACGATCATTTTATAAATTGCAAATACGATGGAATTTCTAATTCCGTTCTCTAAGGAAAACTATTTTTTTTACTTTTTCTTTATGTAAATTATATATTTTCCTTTTTACCGAATTTCTTACTTCTGTGTAGGATGTCTCACATTGTAATTTCTTATATGGGGAAAGAAAAAATTATATATATATATATATATATATATATATATATATATATATATATATATATATATATAAATATATATATAAATAAATACGTCTTCACACACACACACAAGAAGGGTACTATGGCAAAACTGGCAAATCATGTAAAGAGCGAAGCAAACAACATCTGCAGAACATTAGGCATTATAATCAGACATCGGCAGTTGCCAAACACTGTTGGGAAAATGATCATAAAATAGACTGGGAAAATATGAGTTTCCTGCACAGGAACATCAACAAAACATCTAGACTGGTTGTAGAGAACGCCTTCATAACTTGCGCCAACAACACAATGGCAGGGGACACTTGTAAACGGCTCTGAAGACAGCATATCTAGAAAAATCGTATACTCCACAGTAGCAAGGAAACGAAGGAAAAACGCAAGAGAACGCACGGAAAACGGACACCTGGAAGAAGAAGGAAGCAGAGAAAGACCAAGATGACGAGGGGTGGGGTCACACAGGAGGAGCTAGGCGATTATAGGATTAAAATTACCCAGCACACAGATATAAATACAGCTGGACTATGTGTCCGCTCACTGTAATGGATACTTGATAATGTGGACTGTTTGTCCAAGAAAGCCTGTAACTTTTTCTGAATAAATACTCCATTAGATACCATCCAGTTTGAATGAGGTCCTTTTAGTAATATATATATATATATATATATATATATATATATATATATATATATATATATATATATATATATATATATATATATATGTATGTGTGTGTATGTATATATATATATATATATATATATATATATATATATATATATATATATATATATATATATATATATATATATATATATATATTATCACAAAGTCATGAAGTACCTGGTTATTACACAAATAATAATACCAAAAGTTACCTCACATCGACCAGATACTTGAAACCTCATAACAAAGATATTAGACTGAATACTCTAAAGGTACAGTGATCCCATAAAACTTACTTATCACTTGAGAAAATCAATGTAACTTTATCAAGTTATGGGTGAGGTAACAACTAACAAGTTATAAACAGACTAGTGGAAAACGGGTATCACTTCAACAAACACTATGACGGTGGCTCTGGTTCTGTTACACCTAGATATGTCTCAGGTGAACAAACAAATATATCATTTACCTTGTACACATTCATTAATTTCTCTTATTACTGGTGGTCAAAATGAAACACTGTGTTTTTAAAACTTTAAACAAACAGGTTTATTCCCAAGTTCAAAAGTTATATGCAGAGTTCACAATCTCAAAAAGATTTATTATTAATTGATAACAGTGTAAGATTTAAGTATTTCTTAATCAAGTTTAATTCACAAAACTTTAATTTATTAAGAAAGCTATTTGGTTAAGTACGATTCAAACCATTAACTGTCACTCAAGTTTTAAACATATACCTAATTAATTACACTCAACATGAATGTTCACTAAAATATTACTGACTGGAATCCACATATATATATATTTTCTGAAATCTCAATAATAAGTATGCACTAACAAAATGCTAAGTAATCACCAGCACAAAACTTTGTTAACCACTAATTATAAAATTAGAGTAATATGATAGCAGACATATAAGAATGAAATATGCAAAAATGGAAATATACCAACAGCCATTTCTAGGCCAAAAATATGTTTTTAAAGATTATATCAATCTTCCAAAAGACTGCCTTCACTTTTAAAAAAAAAGGTTAAAATCATGTTCTTCTAAGACTTTCTCAAAGACAGCACTGCCAAGTCACAATGACATACACAAGGGTATATAATTAGCAGCAAGATACATTAGAACTCACAATAAGAGATGTTATCCTCCTCTTGTCAAAATAATGATTTTCTTTTACCTAGAACATCACTTTAACACTTAACATAACAAAAACCACTAAACATCACATTACCTTTCTTTAGGTGGTACACCATTATACACTTTATACAATGCTTGCACAATAATAACACCTTAGATCACCCTTATAAAATGAATACACTTCTTGGGTGATTTTAACAAAACTTTACGAACAGGAAAGCAGCCAGTAACCCTTATACATGAATGGAATTATTGAGAGAGAGAGAGAGAGAGGGACAAGCTTATCCTAGGAGCCTCTTTTCTTGACTGACTGCCTGACTCTGGATCAGCACTGCTCTTATAACTCCAAACCCTCCCAGAATACATGATACATAAAGTATACATACATTATACACACAGGTATACATGTATGGTATACATACAGGACTCTACGGCTCAGAAGGAAATATGCCAGAGCTCTTATCAATGACTGACATTTCCTGTTCAGGGGTAAGCAGAAAAAGGTATTTTGGACCAAATTCTTGGTCAGCTGTCAACAAGTCAACTTCAACTCTCTCTCTTACTCATTCTCTCTTTCTCAGTTTACGAAAAAGAATAAGCACAGACACAGCTCATAACCATGGATTAGGTACACATGATAAATACATAACAGACAATTCGCCGATTGGCTGTCAACTCATCACGATAAGACAAGAGGGCCCTACCTTTCTCCAAACACGACTTCCTTCAAACACTTGAGTAAATACAGGATGTAGTGATCTAATAAGAATCTCACCCTCTCTCTCTCTACAACACAGCCTGTTACGAATTCGAGTTCACTCGGTATAATATACGGCACAATATATTAAACAAATGGAAAAAAACACATGAAGACATTTTAAGATTACATGATACACAATTTATCTGTAAAAAAAAAGACATTTTAAAATCATATTATTACAACAACTGACGAATTTGCAAGCAAAAATCAAAAATTTCACAGACACATATTACGCTTTTTAGAATGGTTTTATATATTATAACACCTTATAATATTATATATATATATATATATATATATATATATATATATATATATATATATATATATATATATATATATATATGTATAGCATCAAGTTAGGGGAGAAGGAGAATTCCTTGTGTTTCCTTTCAATGTACTTTATTATGCTGACGTTTCAGGACCATGTGTCCCAGTTTCAAAGCTATAAATTAAAAAGACAACAGAATTAAAAATAGACTCTGATTTTAAAACGAGAAAAAGAAATTTTACATAAAAGTATAAAAAGAAACATAACAGAAAGGAACAATGAATACCAAATAGTGCTGAAGGCAAAAGCTGAGTGAAATTCAGGGTCCGTTTGGTTCCAACGGAAACTCACGAGAGGTATAGAGGTGTTGACGTGGACTGAGTATTTAATTGGGGAACTAGTTGTTTAATAAAAAGAGATTCTAGTATTGACAGTTGGTGGTCATTCGGAGCTTTGCCTATTATTTTGAAATCCTTGTAATTGATATTATATCTGCATTTTTCCCGTGGTCTCTTATGCATGAATTGGATATTAGAGGACGTTTGTAACTTAATGCTTGTATATGAATCGCGGTGATGTGATAAAAACTTCATAATATGGCTGCGTGCGACAAACGCATTACACGGTCAACGTGGCAGAGGTGGGTGGATATCGTCTCCAAATACAAACACCTGAGTTCGACGGGTGATTTGTACATGGGAGCCAATATCCACTTATACCTCTCTTGTGGCCGCGCGGGTTAATGCGTCCCTGTAGTCCTGAGTTCCTGTCCTTCGTTGGTTCGAGCCCACGGGACGGCGTACTTATTATCAACTAAAAAATTCCCCTTCGGTAACATATATGAAAATACATTATTTCCGAGGTAGAGCGAATTGGATATTAAAGGACGTTTGTAGCTTAATGCTTGTATATGAATCACGGTGATGTGATAAAAACTTCATAATATGGCTGCGTCGACAAACGCATTACACGGTCAACATGGCAGAGATGGGTGGATATCGTCTCCAAATACAAACACCTGAGTTCGACGGGTGATTTGTACATGGAGCCGATATCCACTTATACCTCTCTTGTGGCTCTTGTGGGTTAATGCGTCCCTGTAGTCGTGAGTTCCTGTCCTTCGTTGGTTCGAGCCCACGGACGGTGTACTTATTATCAACTAAAAATTCCCTTCGGTAACATATATGAAAATATATTATTTCCGAGGTACAGCAAATTGGATATTAAAGGACGTTTGTAGCTTAATGCTTATATATGAATCACGGTGATGTGATAAAAAACTTCATAATATGGCTGCGTGCGACAAACGCATTACACGGTCAACCTGGCAGAGGTGGGTGGATATCGTCTCCAAATACAAAACACCTGAGTTCGACGGGTGATTTGTACATGGGGAGCCAATATCCACTTATACCTCTCTTGTGGCCGCTAGCGGGTTAATGCGTCCACTGTAGTCCTGAGTTCCTGTCCTTCGTTGGTTGAGCCCATGGGACAGAGTACTTATTATCAACTAAAAATTCCCCTTCGGTAACATATATGAAAATATATTATTTCCAAGGTAGAGCGAATTGGATATTAAAGGACGTTTGTAGCTTACTGATTGTATATGAATCACGGTGATGTGATAAAAAGTCATAATATGGCTGCGTGCGACAAACACATTACATGGTCTACATGGCAGAGGTGGGTGAATATCGTCTCCAAATACAAACACCTGAGTTCGACGGGTGATTTGTACATGGGAGCGATATCCACTTATACCTCTCTTGTGGCGCGCGGGTTAATGCATCCCTGTAGTCGTGAGTTCCTGTCCTTCGTTGGTTCGAGCCCACGGGACGGTGTACTTATTATCAACTAAAAATTCCCTTCGGTAACATATATGAAAATATATTATTTCCGAGGTAGAGCAAATTGGATATTAAAGGACGTTTGTAGCTTAATGCTTGTATATGAATCACGGTGATGTGATGAAAACTTCATAATATGGCTGCGTCGACAAACGCATTACACGGTCAACCTGGCAGAGGTGGTGGATATCGTCTCCAAATACAAACACCTGAGTTCGACGGGTGATTTGTACATGGAGCCGATATCCACTTATACCTCTCTTGTGGCCGCACGGGTTAATGCGTCCACTGTAGTCCTGAGTTCCTGTCCTTCGTTGGTTCGAGCCCATGGGACAGAGTACTTATTATCAACTAAAAAATTCCCCTTCGGTAACATATATGAAAATATGTTATTTCCAAGGTAGAGCGAATTGGATATTAAAGGACGTTTGTAGCTTACTGATTGTATATGAATCACGGTGATGTGATAAAAAGTCATAATATGGCTGCATGCGACAAACACATTACACGGTGAACATGGCAGAGGTGGGTGGATATCGTCTCCAAATACAAACACCTGAGTTCGACGGGTGATTTGTACATGGGAGCCGATATCCACTTATACCTCACTTGTGGCCGATTGGGTTAATGCGTCCACTGTAGTCCTGAGTTCCTGTCCTTCGTTGGTTCGAGCCCACAGGACGGCGTACTTATTATCAACTAAAAAATTCCCCTTTGGTAACATATATGAAAATATATCATTTCCGAGGTAGAGCGAATTGGATATTAAAGGACATTTGTAGCTTACTGATTGTATATATATACATATATATAGAAATATATATATATATATAGATAGATATATACATACATATATATATATATATGTATATATACTGTATATTATATATATATATATATATATATATATATATATATATATATATATATATATATATATATATATATATATATATATATATATATATATATATATATATATATATATATATATATATATATATATATACATACACATACATATATTACTAAAATCATACCTTTGTGTCAGTCCCGTGAAGGGACTTGAAAAAAATACCTCTTGTTTCTCTGTAACTTTTTCCCTAAACAGCTAAAACTAAGAGAAGAATAAAAAAAAGGGGGAGGCCTGAAATGCCTCGACAAAACTTTGCTTTAATTGTTGAAATGCGTCAAAAGTATTTTGAAACTTTTATTTGGTGTCTGAGGAGAAAAAGAAAAGAGAGAGAGAGAGAAAAAAGCTCTTCAGCTCTTTATTTGGTACTGCTCCAGTAGAAGGAAAATTTTATAGTCTTTTATATTTCAAATAATTACGTTAGTTTGAATTCCTAGAGACAGTATGAAATATAGCGGCACTTTAAGTATAGTTAAAAACGTTAAGAAACAGATTTATTCCATGCTTTAGTACCCTAGACAGTTCTCCTTGCATTTTGAGAATTTAATTAAGTTTTTATCTATTTATTTATTAATTTGTCAATTTATTCTTTCTTTTATAGTAACTGATCTTTTCTCCCTATATCTCCTATTGTATATTAATAATTAACTTATATTTTCATCTTCAAGTCAGTGGCCCCCATGGTGGGTTTGTTCCTTATGAATGGGTTCATCTCCTGAATAATAATAATAATAATAATAATAATAATAATAATAATAATAATAATAATAATAATAAAATGGCTGCATTATGAGAATTGATTTTATTCAGTTTTCTCTATTCTCCTAATAATTCTCTTTTCCTGCACATCAACATTAGTTAATAATTGGCCAATGTTCATATTTCGATGGATAAAACAGCATATTTCTTACAGCAGAAATTCTTTATTTAGTATATTTTCCTGATAGTATTTTCGGTAGTATTTCTTCTTTTATCTTTTTCCGACGTCTATCTGGTACTTCTACTGTAGTTTCGACCAGCTCGATGGTCATCTTCTGGACATTGGGATGAGTCTGGAGACACAGGGATGGATGGATGGATTTAGATTTAGCCAGCAGCTAGCTGGCACGGGCTCTTGCTCCTGGAGCAGTCAGTAACTGTGGATTGTTTCTGTAACGAGTTGAGAAAGGTGGTTATAAAAAGAAAGGAAGAAAAAGGACAGGCAGGGTTACAAACCCTATTAAACCTTACTGTGCCCATCAGCTGGAGGAAAAGTTCTACAGCAGAAAGTCCTGGTTGAGTTGTAGAGGACCAGGATAGAAGATGGAAAAATTGCAGATCGAGAAAAAGCTGAAAAACTAAGGAGGATGCTCCAAAGATTTTACTTACTCAGGAAAATTAAGAATTTTTTGTTGTGAGATCTGAAGGGGCAGCTGTTACCCAAAGCAAACAGCAGCTGCTTTGTGCTGGGAGGTTTGGATGAGGTGAGGTTGGATGCATTTCAGCTGTCTCTCTCTGTCAAAAGGCTTTCCTATCAGTTGCTCAAAGAGAATGATGATCCCTTCAATTGTGAGAGTTATGCAAGTGTCACTGCTTGTTGTGGCACTTTCACAGCTAGCACTGGCTGGAACTTCAGAGGAAGGAGAAGGGTGTGAGGAATGGGTAGAGGAATGGAGAGAATCAGGTTTGGGAGGTGGAAGGGGGTTTGGATTAGAAGGAAGGGAAGGGGCTCTCACTGTTTCATGTGGCATTGGCGTGTAGTCGACTTTTCTTCTTGGAGTCTGCCACTGCTTCCGTGGTCTGGGTGGTGAGTGCTGCTGTGGTGTTGCTGGAGGTGGTCTCTGTGAGTCTGTTCTGGTCATCTCCGCTCGCTGCTTGGGTTCTGGAGTAGATTTTGATGGTCTCGGAGGTGGAGGAGTGCCCTTCATCTTTACAACTCTTTTTAATCTGGCTCTGCAGCGCTTGTTCCATGCATAGTGTTGAAGGGAACAGTTTGAGCTCTTGCTTTCCGTTGTCTCTCTCCTCTTGTAGGCGTCAAGGCACTGCTTTGTAGGGTGAGATTTGCTGCATATACTGCACCTCTCCTTTGTTGTGCAGCAGCTGCTATGGTGTTCAAATCTCTGGCACTTGTAGCATTGCAATGGCTCTGGTGTGAAGGTCTGTGAGGAAGGATCCCCATAATCCAAGGGAAATTTGGGCTGGAATATCTCCTTGGAAGGTGGCAATGACTTTTCTTTGGGATTTCCAGAGTTTCCAATGCATCTCTGGGGTACTAGTACATCCTGCAGCCATAGAATGGGATCCAAAGACAGGGCAGTCGAGTACTTGGATATGATCGCCTTCCTAACTCTCTCGGATGGATCCAGTAGTTGGAAGTCGGTGTTGGCTCGTAAAAAGTTGGCTGTTTCCTTCGTCTTCGGTGTGATGATCATGTTGGCAGCCAAGTTGGGTTTCACTGAGATGTTCAGCTGTGGATTGCTTTTCTCCAGCTCTGCTACTACTGCATAAGCAGTCAGCACTCCTTGGGGAGACACTCGGTATTTTGGAAGGGGTGGAAAGGGATTGGTTTCAGGAGAAGGGTTTGGGGGGAGGCTTCTTCCTTCAGGTTCAGCATCCTCCTCTTGGCTTTCTTGTGTTTTCGTACAGTTGTCCATCTTTCAGTGTTGATCGCTGGCTCATCAATAGGAGGGCATGATGGCAATGGGTCGTCAACAGCTGAGGATGTCTCTGGTAATTCAGCATCGGCAACAGGAGGGCAGGACTGTACGGGGCTTTCCAATGGGAGAGAGGCTGTCTCTGTCGATGATTCTTCCTCACTGGGAAAGGATGGCTGTCACTGGGACCAATGAACTGCTTTCCACTCGGCATAATACTGGTATAACGGGTCATCCTTTGGCAGATGGAAATGGCACGGTTTGGAAGCCATGCTTGGGACCTAGGCTCGAAGATGTTCTCTATGACAGAGCTCAGCTAAGACTAAGAGACACAGGGTGCTTGTGGTGGTATATATAGGTGTCTTGGATCAGGTCGATTTTTCATTGCCTGCCTGAGGCGATTCTCCTCAGGTGAAGTCTCCTCTCACACAGTGATGGTTGTGTGCGCTCTTGTGTGCATGTGCTGGAGTGCATGTTAGAGAGTGCATTATTAGGAGGGTTCCTGATTGGTTTGCTGATCCGGGGTGGCAAAGGGTGTGGGCGCCAACCTTTGCACCGATGTTGGGAGGAGGAAGGTCTCCTTTGTGGTATTGAAACATGGCTTCTGTCTCTCAATGTGTAGGGCTTCCAGGAGGCGTAGTTGGCGATGGTCAGTCTCTTGATCTGTTATCTCTATATTAGGATAATGTCATTCTTTTTTATTCCCAGGTTATGGGCAGTCCTGGCGTTATTAAATATGTCATCCTCCTGGGCATAACAGGAGATCCTCTTGGAAAAGTGCGTGGTAGTCATACCGATGTAAGATCCGAGGAACTCTCGGATGGGGCATTTGTATCGGTAGGCTACATTGGTTTTCTCGAGGGACCCTGCTTGGTTGGGGGGTGGGGGAGGCAGGTTATTTCTCATCACCAGACTGCTGGTTTTCTTATTCCTGTAGAATATGATGAGTTTAATCTTCTTCTCAGGATTGGATGGACTGATGTTACCTTCAATGATGGCCCTGAGGGTGAGTTCTTCTTCTTTATATCTTTTGTGGAATTTTTCTTGGTCGAAAAGTTTAATGTAATCAGAGGTGTTGGGGTGAGATTCCTGATGGTACCATCTGTTCACGGATCCTCTAATGTACTTGCTTCATGTGTCCATTATCAATGAGGATCTGTGCAGCATGTTCCAGCTCTCCATGGGTGTCAGTCCAGGAAGAGCAGTGCGAGAGAGCTCTTCTGATGAAGGCGCTGATGGTGGATTGCTTATATCTCTCGGGGCACTCATTCTCTCCATTTAGACACTTGACCAGGTTCATAGGTTTTGTGTACACCTTTGCATTGAAGTGTTCCTCCCATTGCTTGATGAGGATGCATGCCAAGGAAGGGGAGGTGACTATCATGGCTGTATTCAATTGTAAAGTTGAGACATCTGTGGGTGTGGAAGGCACATCTTAAGCTCTCTATTTCTTCACTTGTCTCAGTGGTGACGAAGGTGTCTTTGATGTACTGTACTTACATTTTCAGCTCTCTTATATTGTTGAAGACCTTCTCGACACTGTCGATTTGGTGTACAAATGGCCTCTGTGAGTGGAGGAAGGGGCCTTCTGGTACATATCTCCAGGAAGGAATAGAGGGTGTGCTCAGGGAGGTTCAGTGATGGAGTAGTGGGTTCCCTATATACACAATCCAAAATTATTTGGATTGTTTCATTGACAGGCATGTTCGTGAAGAGGGACTCCACATCCATCGAGGCAGTGATTCCTCCTGGGAAATGTTGCTCTAAGGGCTGAGGACTTCAAACTTTGATCACCAGGGATATAAGGAGTGAGGATGGTGTTGAGCCTCTTGGCTAGCTGGTAAGTCAGGGTTGGGATCTAGCTAATAATGCGGCGCAGAAGGTTGCCTTGCTTGTGTCGCAGAGGGTTGCCTTGCCCCATTATTAGCCAGATCCTAGCCCCAGCTTACCACTAGCCAAGAGACTCAAAACCATCCTCACTTCTTATGTCCCTGGTGATCACAGCTTGAAGTCCTCAGCAGAGTTCCTGGAAGCCCTTAGAATAACCCCCCTCACCCCCAGGGAATCACTGCCTTGATGGATGTGGAGTCCCTCTTCAAGAACGTTCCTGTCAACAAAACAATCCAAATAATTTTGGATCGGGTATATAGGAACCCCAGTACTCCATCACTGAACATCCCTGAGCACAAACTCCATGCCCTCCTGGAGATATGTATCAAAAAGGGCCCTTTCTCCACCCACAGAGGCCATATGTACATCCAAATCAACGGCGTAGTGATGGGTTCTCCTCTTGGAGTCCTTGGAGTCAATTTTTACATGGGCACCATCGAGAACAGCGTCTTTAACAATATAAGAAAGCCGTGAATATAATTATGGTACTTCAACGACACCTTCGTCAGTGCTGAGACAAGTGAAGAAACAGATAGCTTGAGGTGAACTTTCCACACCCACAACTGTCTCAACTTCACAACTGAATACAGTGACGATCATTGCTTCCCCTTCCTTGACGTCCTCGTCAAGCAACAGGGAGGAACACTTCCTCACTAAGGTGTACGCGAAACGTATGAACCTGGGCATGTGTCTAAATGGAGAGAGTGAGCTCCCCGAGAGATATAAGCAACCCGTCTTCAGCGCCTTCATCAGAAGAGCTCTCTTGCACTGCTCCTCCTGGACTGACATCCATGGAAAGCTGCAACGTACTGCCCAGATCCTCATCGATAATGGACACACGAATCAGGAGTACACAAGTGCATTAGAAGAGCCGTGATCAAATGGTACCTCACCTCAACACCTCTGATGACATCAAACTTTTCTACCAAGGAAAGTTCCATAAAGGATATAAAGAAGATGAACAGACCCTAAGGACCATCATTAAAGGTAACATCAGCCCATCTGCTCCCGAGAAGAAGATTAAACTTGTCACATTCTACAGGAATAAGAAAACCAGTAGCCTGTGATGAGAAATAACCTGGCCCCCCACAATCAGGATCCATTGAAGAAAACCAGTGTAGTCTACCGATACAAATGCCCCACCTGAGAGTGCCTTGGCTCTTACATCGGTATGACTACCGTGTACTTCTCCAAGAAGATCTCCTGTCATGCCCAGGAGGGTGCCATATTTAACCCATAACCAGAGAAGAAAAAGGAATGACATTATCCCTAACATAGAGATAATAGATCAAGTGACTGACCATCGCCGACTACGCCTCCTGGAAGCCGTACACATCGGGAGCGAGAAGCCGAGTCTCAATACCACACAGGAGACCTTTCTCCTCTCGATGTCAGCGCGAAAGGTTACACCCACTGGCACCCCAGATGAGCAAGCCAATCAGGAACGTCCATCTGTGGGTAGCAACCCTACTAATAATACACTCTCTAACGTGCACTCCAGGGCAAGTATGCCAGAGAGCACACAAACGTCACTGAGCGAGAGGAGACTTCGCCCGAGGAGAATCGCCTCAGGCAGCCAATGAAAAATCGAGCTGATCCGATACCACTACACATGCCGCCACGAGAGCCCTGTGTCTCCAGACTCATCTCAACGTCCAGAAGATGACCATCGAGCTGGTCGAAACATGTCGACAGAAAGAGTACTAGAAATACCAGACAGACGTCAGAGAAGGAAAAAAGAGGAAATACCACCGAAAACACCATCAAGAAAATCTATTGATTTACATTCCATGTTTCAGTAACCTGCTGTAATGGTTAAAGAATTTCTGCTGTAAGAAATATGCTGTTTTATCAATCGAAATATGAACATTGGCCAATTATTGACTAGTATTGATGTGCGGGAAAAGCAAATTATCTGAAGAATTGAGAAAACTCAGTATAAAATCATTTCGCATAATGCAGCCATTTTATTCAACAGAACTTGTCTCAAAGAGGGTCTTCTTCCTTCTAATAATAATAATAATAATAATAATAATAATAATAATAATAATAATAATAATAATAATAATAATAACTTCATTTTAAATCGTTTCTGGCAGGAAAGAACTTTCTTCCAGGCAGCCATAACTGTCTCGGTTGCATCAGCATGAAAAAAACCGACACTTATTAATTTTTTTTGTAAAGTCTTCAGTGCTTCCTGTAGTCCGAGTTTTTTTTCGAGGCGCCCGAGTGATATATATACAGTTTTCTTCTAGACTTCTGGAGGACTCTTGTTTCGGGAAGATTAAAAAAAATATCAACTTCAAGTTTTATGGGAATAAAAGCTGCCATCAGCGAGAGCATTGTGGTCTAGAGAGAGAGAGAGAGAGAGAGAGAGAGAGAGAGAGAGAGAGAGAGAGAACTGAATAATTAGAAGACAGAGAGAGCGAACGAGTTTTATGTTTTTAAGAGAGAGAGAGAGAGCTGTATTTTTGTAAGAAGGAGAGAGAGAGAGTTCTATTTTTGTAAGAAGGAGAGAAAGAGAGAGTTCTATTTTTGGAAGAGAGAGAGAGAGAGACTGATCTTACAACTGTATTATACCATAGTTTCTTTCTACAAGAAGTAGATACATTTTTTATCATCCTATCCTTCCTACTTACGAGCGTGTGAGAGACAGACAGAGGGAGTCTAACTTCACCAGAGTCAGTTTAATTTTACCATTATTTTCCTCCATTTTGCATTTCATCAGGAGCGAATTGGAAATGTGGCGAGTTAGATAATCACTCTTTTGTTACAAAATGAATGGAAGTGAGCGAACAAGAAAAAGAGATATGACAGAAATGTATTTTTTTGCCATACAATTTTTAATTATTAATTTTTAGCATTTCACGTATGCACATCAGAGAAAGAAATGTAGAATGAACTGAGCTTTTACTAAACGATAAATATTTTCATCTTCCTGTCCTACTTTTGTGTTTGAGAGAGAGAGAGAGAGAGAGAGAGAGAGAGAGAGAGAGAGAGAGAGAGAGAGAGAGAGAGAGAGAGAGAGAGAGTTGTTTTGGAGAGAAAATTACATCTACTCAAATCTAGCATTCATTAAAATATCAATATTTTCATTTCCTGTCCTACTTAGATATTTGAGAGAGAGAGAGAGAGAGAGAGAGAGAGAGAGAGAGAGAGAGAGAGAGAGAGAGAGAGAGAGAGTTGTTTTGGAGAGAAAATTATATCTACTCAAATCTAGCATTCATTAAAATATCAGTATTTTCATTTCCTGTCCTACTTAGATATTTGAGTGAGAGAGGGGAGAGAGAGAGAGGGGTGGGGGGAGAGTTTCCTTGGAGAGAAAATTATATGGGTTAGTCAAATCGTAATAACAAAAAGATAATAAAGAAAGTTTTTATACAGTTTTTCACCCTTCCGTGGAAGGTGAAGGGAAATTGTTTATTCAAACACTAAGTGGAAATGTATAAGATACTCACCTGTCAAAAAGGAGTGAGTGCAATCAAGTACATCAAGAAATGTGCTTGCACAAACACATACCCACAAACACATACATAAGGAAGCTCCCCGAAAGATACATTTTACAGAGGAACAACACTGATAATCACGATTGCAAACATAAGCCAAGTGTAATAAGAAATGACTGAACTTTTCTTGAATTACAAAAAAAAAAAGAACTGCAAAAAGAAAAAAAAGAGGAAAGATGAAATAAAGCAAGATAAGGAAAATAAGAAGGTTAGAAGAATGAGAATAAGGGGAAAGAAAGAAAGAAAGAAAGAAAGAAAGAAAGACAGACAGACAGACAGAAAGAAAGAAAGAAAGAGAGCACAAAAGGGGAAAGAGAACAGTTTTGGGGTCCATAATGGTTCTCCACTATCCTATAATCTTCCTTGTGACGTCTTATGTGTAACACTCATTAATGTTACATTCACCTAAATGATTTAATAGACGTTGCGTCCGTATAATTTTATATGCAACTCGTTATGACCTTTTATTACCCTTGTCATGAACACTAATGATACCTATATTCTTTTAGGCATCTCTTCCCATTTGAGACAGGAAATATATAATTTATAAAACCTGAGGAGAGTAAGGAAGGTGACTCACCTCGAATCATTTCGCTTCGGGGGAAGAACAGCAGAGCTTCAGCAGTGAGGAATATCTGTTCTGTAAATTCTAATAAAATCTAGTTCATTTAACTATAAACAAAATATTCTTTTAACTCATAGTTTCAGATTACCTTCCAACAGGCCCAAAATGCGTAGTAACAAATATCTTTCTTTCAATAATGATTTCATCTGTGAAAATAGTTACTGCACCAGAACTTATATGGATATATATATACACTATATATATATATATATATATATATATATATATATATATATATATATATATATATATATATATATATATATATATATATATATATATATATATATATATATATATATATATATATATATATATATATATATATATATATATATATATATATATATATATATATATATATATATATATATATATAAAGATAAAATCCAGGCCATCACCTCAACATCAAAATATCAATTTTTTCCTCTATGTTTTACGAGCCTTGCGCATTGTCAGTCCCCAGTATTTGGATAAAGAAATTGAATACATAAGAAAAATAGGGACAGATTTATGTTATCCTTCACATATGCTAGATATTTGTTATAACAAAGCCCACAAAAAGTTTTACAGTGAAAGTAACATGAAGAAAGAAACCCCTAAGAACATTCTTAGCTTGCCTTATTTTAGTGGTTTTGAAAACATAAAATCATTGTTAAAACTTTTTAATGTAAACCTCGTTTTTTGTTATAACACACTCAAAAGAATGTTAATAAAAAATAGCCCTAAAGAAAACAACAACATAATATATAAAATTCCATGTTTGGGTTGCCCCTCTTTTTATATTGGCCAATCTAGCAAAGATTTAGACGTACGTATTAACCAACATAAGTATTCAGTCAAAACTGGACAAGCATCCAATGCTATATTCATTCATTTAAGTGAAAACTCTCACAGGATAAATTGGACTGAAAGTTCAGTGATTGCCAGATCGAAAGATTTCTCTTCAAGAAATCCATTGGAGTCCGCTATTATCCAGCTTACTTCCAGTTGTAATGTTAATCTTAGCCCTGGCATGTATTATTTGGACCCCTGTATTATTAGAAAAATGTTCAAGAATGACCTAAAAGATAAAATCACTGACTTAATTACAAGTTAGCTACTTGATATATATTTTCTATATATCCGTATGTTTAATATAATTTTTTATTTGTAAAAATGTTCATCTTGCAAAAAGTTATTATTGTTTACAAAAAAAGAGAGAATTATTGTGTTGTACTAAAAAAATTTTTAGGTGGTCAGTCACGAACCTGTATTATCTTTTAATTGTCCTGTCCCTGCTCCTGAACGGTTGATCCTAATCCTTTGCAAAAACCTCTTAAATATTTCATCCTGTTTTGGCAGTTCTACTAATTCTTCAATTGTGTTGGATTCCAGGTACATATGTTTCCTTTATAACCCCCATCCGTCATTTATATGAGCTTTCTTTGTAAACATACTTTTATATTTCTTCAGTCTGATAAGTAAAGGACATAGCGTCGAAAGGCCTCGCAGCACTCCAGTGCTTCCGTTTCCTTCGTGGATTTTATCTTTATTTATATATTCATCACGTTCCATATTTTCGTGATTCAGTTATCATATATATATATATATATATATATATATATATATATATATATATATATATATATATATATATATATATATATATATATATATCTGGGGAGATAAAACTCTACCAGATAAATCCCCTTGGTGGTGGATGGGGGAAGCCCTATGAAATAAGTTTCGTAGGGCTGCTCCAAATATATGAAATAAGGGGCCGTGGACCAAACGACTGAGTCACTGACAGTCTATTCAGTGATAGGTTAATACAGGCATAACAAGCCGCTATCTGAAGCTTTGTCGCTCGAGAAACTCAAGGGTCAGTTGTCAGACGTAAAAGTAGGCGACGAAACTGAAAACGTCTTAGTAAACGGCGAGGACAAATTGAATGTTACTTTCAAATGCGAAACCATAAATGTTGGCACTTATAATAATAAGGAAGATGAAACACTAGATAATATGATGAAAGAGAAAAACTCGATTTATTGGAAATGGCTGAAACCAGGCGTAGAGGTTAAAGCGCTGGTCAGGACTTGGGAGACAGGAACGTACTTATCTATTGTGGAGTAGATAAAAATGATAAATGGTTTAGAACTTTAGTGTAACAATGGGTGTCAAATAGGGAAGTGTACTTTCTCCACTCTTGTTCATCATTTACATTGACAAAGGTTATAAAAGAATTTAAAGAGAGTTCATATTACAGGAGACTTTATGCTTTTTTTGCATATGATACAGCTTTTTTGGACATATGGCCAAGAGGAATTAGAAGGAGCACTGGTATGCTTAAATGATTGTTTAACAGAAGTGGGACTAAGAATGAATATAGGAAAAACAGAAATATTAACAGTCAGCAACAAGAAACATCATGATAAGAAATGCAGTGACAAAAGGATACCGACTCATTCAAATATCTAGATTGTGTGTCAACAGGTAAGGGCGATAAAAACAGAGAGGAAATCACTGAAAGAATAAAGAAATATAACAGATGCCCGGGAGCTCTTTATCCAATGATGAGAAACGCATATATACCGAAAGAAGTAAAGAAAGCTATATTTGAGGGACTGTTGACACTAATGACATACGGATCTGAGAGCTGGACAGTGACAAGTAAAGACAGAAGTAAGGTCCAAGCCTCAGAAATGAAAAGCCTGAGAACAATAATGAACAAAACAAGGAGAGATAGAATGAGAAATGAGAATGTTAGGAAAATAGTAGGAGTGGCACCTGTGATGAACAAGAATGAAAATGGAGAGCTGAAATGGCTGGGTCATCTAATGAGAATGGATGAAAATAGAATTAACCAAAAGACGGAACCGGATACCTGAAAGGAAGGAGATTTAGAGTAGACCACTGAGTAAGCGCTGGAAGGATGGACTGGAGGAGAAGATCCTAATACAAAGCACAACATGCCTACAATCGAAGACCTTAGAAGAAGTGCAGATGGAATATTTAAAGACAGAAGAGACTGGAGAAGACGACAGATATACTGACAGGCTGAAAGCCTACCTGGGAGCGGAAGAAGTAAGTTAAGTAAGTAACATAACACACACACACACACACACACAATACACACACATATATATATATAATATATATATATATATATATATATATATATATATATATATATATATATATATATATATATATATATATATATAAATATATATATATATATATATATATGTGTGTCACGTTAAGTGATGGTTTTGTCCTGAACTGCTGGTTCCCCAAAAAGGATTTTGTGGATTGCTGCCTCCTTACCTTCAAGTTTTTTTGTTTTGATGTTCTCGTCGGTGATTTGCCGTTTTCTTTCTTATTTTTTCGAGTCTGGTAGGGCATGCGAGTAAAAAATGGCAGCAGGTAAAAGGCAGTTTTTTGGAGTCGACGTTGGTCGAGTTTTTGAGCAGCCTCAAATTGGAGCACGCCTACGAAGTGGAGCACGTCGTAGAGGTTAGTATTGACCATGGTAGTCGTGTGAATTACGAGCTGCTCATCTCTGAAAATAACAGCGTGAGGCTGTCCTGACGTCTCCATCAGGGTTTTCTGGTTTGTGAGTTCTTGTCCCTGTCGTGCAGCTGAGGGCTGTCTTGGTGATAAGATGGTGGACGTATGTTTGGTATTTTTTTTTTCTGCCTGCTGTTGTTTTTTTTGATTTGTTTTTTTAAGCTACTTTTTATTTATTGGCTGAAGTTAATTGTTTATTTAACTTGATTTTGTTTAGTGCTGCCTTTTTTTTTTTTGTTCTTATGGTTTTTATATATTTTATCAGACCTGACTCACTTGTAAATACTCGTAAAAATAAATTAATATTAAGCTTTTTTTATTGTTTTTGTTGTTTTCTCCTCCTTTGTTGCATCTGCCGTCAGTCATGACAGCCCCGTCCTGAGTATGTTAAAGAACCTGCATAACGGCCCACTTGGGTCGTTACAATATGTTATGACCCTAAACCCAGGTCAAGTAGGGTCATAATCTCTTACTGAATCTGTTTTAAGAGCAAGTCAGCACATTCCTTCTCTCCTGGCGACTCCTCTCACTGAATCCATCTTCAAAGAAAGACCTACTGGAATTAAACACTAGATACAAAACTAGACTTTATTTGCAAATTTAACAGAAGTAACCTAGCAAAAGCTACAGTCATGTATTGGAGTTATTCACACCCCCAATAAATGGAAGTCATAACTAGAGGAAATCCTGATTCACAGTCATTCAGATTGATGATTCTAAACCACCCAATACTAGGGACTAACACCCTGGTCACCAAATAAAATAAACAGGTAATAATTAATCTAGACCAAAATAAAATGTCATATAGTATGCAGAAGCACACCACTTCCAAAATATTCGTCCTCACAGGACGAACCCAGAATTTAAAAAAAAAAAAAAAAATATCATATATTAAACCCTGAAATGGTGTTAAAAGAAATCCACATTCAAAAGAGAAAAATGCACAACGGAGAATAGAACGGGAAAATGCATAATGGAGGATCAGAGGAGTTTCACTGTGACACAACTGGGTATTCCCACATAATGTCTGAAATGATATAAGTGTTAATGACTTATCTTACTCACTTTCTATGGCCACAAATAACGGATCTCACAGTGGCGGTTCTTATCTATTAACACTGCACAACAAGCAAATCATACCCAGCCACAAATAGAAGTCCTAGCTATTGTTTGTTCCTCTCAAAATATACCATTAGAGTGCACACAAATACACACTCACTTAATAACTCCTTCCTGGAAGCGTGACGACACTGGTTCAAAGTTCGGAGGATCACAACGCTTTCATCCATCTGTCATATGCCTCCATGCACTTAGGCCATGATCAAAAAGCGCAAATGAATGTGTCAGATACCCGCTGTATCTAACTGTGGAAACCTCCAATGTCAACACAACTGCACCTGCTCTGGATGTACTTCTGACAGGCAGCACAGTTCATCACAAACCCATATATATATATATATATATATATATATATATATATATAATATAATATATATATATATATATACATATATATATATATATATATATATATATATATATATATATATATATATATATATATATACTTATATGTATGTATATATACTGTATATATATATATATATATATATATATATATATATATATATATATATATATATATATATATATATATATATATATATATATATATATATATATGGACAGAATTAACACCTTTTTGAAGGTGTACGTAACGTGCTCCAACGATCTTTATTCATGAAACGGAGGCGTATGAACGTTCGCTCACGGCAACACTTACATCTATTTTTCTCCTCTTTCTCTCTCTCTCTCTCTCTCTCTCTCTCTCTCTCTCTCTCTCTCTCTCTCTCTCTCTCTCTCACCGTGTATCACCTCTCTCTCTCTCTCTCTGTGTATCGCTCTCTCTCTCTCTCTCTCATCGTTTTCCGAAGTTCACCCACCCGAATCTCACTCATTCTCACCAAATCAATTAAATGGACCATTTAAAGAAACGCAATAGTTTCTACAAAAATAGGTTTATTATTCAAATAACCCAACAAGAAATGAATAAAACAAAGCAAAGATTAAAATGCATAATAAATGAATTATCGAGTTAGATAACTAAACTCTGAACTGCAAAACACTTCTGATTAAAGAAGTCTCACTATGGCTAATAGCCTGAAAATATCCAAACTCACACATACTCCCCAAATCAATAATTAGTCATGTCAAAAAACAGTCTACCACATGTTATTCGAAACAGTCCACACTGTCCACCGACATCTGTCCACAGACATCTGTCGGAAGAATCAAACATGATAGAAAACTCCCAAAAATATATGAAATGCAAAACACAATAATGGAAAGTGTAAAATGCATAGCCAAGATATGGCAAACGTAACATGACAAAATAATAATATAAAAAGAGGTATGAATATTCATATTAAATCTCCCACACCAGTTCAAAAGTTCATAATGATTAGAAAATCATGGTAAAAATCACAAGTTCAATTTTCTCCCATAAAAACAGAGATTTCAAAGTCTACCTTATCTGCCGATTTCAAAGCCTGGATCCTCTCCAAAGCTACGTCTAGACAACTGCAGTTCTATCACGTTAATGAACGATCAAACTCACTTTTAGGGCAGATTTTGGCGTAATCTAGATCAAATTAACGCACGTACTCACGAATATACATAACACTTCGGAAGATCACCTGACTGGCAATATTGCTGAGGAATCAAACTATTTGTTGAACACAAAGATTTTACCTCGAGTCTCTCGACCTACTTCCATCTGACTCCATAAATTCTTTCATCACATCTTAAAGCATTGAAGCTATGAAATGCATATATGTGTCCTTTAAAATTTGTAGCAGCCATATTTTCTGAAATAGAGCTCGGCCACCACATAAGAGCGTCTCGCTCTCCTTAACGGCAAACTAAAACAAAAGCATATGTATAAAACATAACAAAATAGAGCTATGCTCAATTAGCAATGTCTACTGCACTGCAGCTTTAAGGACTGCTCTCATGACGCACTTCCAAAGTCACTGGGGTTGAGTTCTTAGAGCCTTTACATGTAATCTTACAAACACGAATAAGCTTTACTACCCCCACAACAAGAATTATCAGTAAAATAGCTATTAAGACAATTAAAATTGTCGGCATAATATATTCCTGATACTGGAACATCACGGAATCGTCAATGTCTTCCAACGGTGGAACCGTCATTGGCACCTTGGTTGTAGGTACCTCCACTGCAAATGCTCGTTATGCGTATGACGCATAATTATCTTCTCGGAACTGTTGAATACAGCACGGCTAAGTACGAGAAATTCCGTAGACAGGATTCTGCAGGATGAATCGAACTGCTCGGACCCTCGATGAACGAATGTCGTCGACTTGTTGCTCTGGCACATCATTGTAACTGCATACTCCTTGCAAAAACACGGCAGGAAGAGTACTGGTGGACTCAATGTGGTAATCTCGCAGGAACTGTCTAAAGTCACATTCTGTCGGAGTCTGTCTATGAACTAATGATAATTCACAACCACCCACAGACACAACTCGCAACTGGAAAATACTACTGTCACACACACACTTCTCTCTAACTAAAGCACAACTCGTCTTATAATCAACTCCCGAACCTTGATATTGATCTCCCAAAATGAACATGGTCTCTACTCTATCCCATGTCACTACTGAGTCTCCAAAAAACACTCGAAAAAGGTCTAATAACAAAAAGGTTTCATGTTACTGAACCAAACAAAACTACTAATGCAAAAGTAAACACTCACAATGTGAACTAATTCCAAGTTTGTATCTCAGAATAATCACAGTCAGTCAACTCACTACTAAGCACACAACAACTCTACGGAACTCACTAAAAAAAATTCTATCCAAACAAAAAAAAAAATACTCGAGAATCTTATCCAAACACTAAAAGGTATCATATCTCGTAAAAAGACATGAAAGTTCTACTCTGGTTAGCAAATATTTCGCAACACCTGACTAACTCTCAACAAAATAGCAATTGACGTAATGGCAATCGCTCCCATGATCATAACAACTACAATTACTCACAATACAGCTCCTTAATTTAAAAAAAAAAAGAAACTGAAAAAAAAAATCCAAATACTCAAATACGATCTCCCAACCCGAAAAAAAGATCAGACTTGTTCGGTCCGATATACTAAGTACCTCCCCAAAAAAAAAAAAATCCTAAACAACACACATATTGCGTCAGATGATGAAAAATCATAACATCATAACACAATAACACACTAACACATGGGTAAAATCTCGCATGAAATTAGCCCATGTCTCAATTCCTAAAATCATTCGAAAACAAATGATTAAGAACTTCAACATCTAAAATGAACAAGAGATAAAAAAAAAAATCATATATATACAAACAAACATCAACCCATTTATCCCTCTAACTATATACAAACATTCCATTACATCCCAACTTTCTTTAACTTCGAAATATGGGTCAATTTCGTCACTCCAGTGTTTACATCTTTAACTACAAATCTATTCCCTCTTTTGATCTCTACAATCTCAAAGGTCCGTGGAACTTCGGACTTAATTTATAATTCAGATCATTCCGAACATTCACTTTAACAAACACTCTATCACCCATCGAAAAAGCTACTCCCCTCGATTTCGCGTTACTTTTCTCTACCATTGCACGCGAACTAAGTTCAAGTTCTTTACTGATACGTGCAAATCTTTCTCTCGCTGTATTTATCAATGAAGTGACCGTAACATCACCCTGAACACACTCTGGTAACAAATCAAAAGGTCCTTTCAACTTGTATCCATACAAAGCTTCTGCTGGAGATATCTTAATTGTGTCATTCATCATAGTATTGATACTATATCGCACTTCATCCAAAGATCTGTCCCAATGTGTATCGGAACCTCCCACCGTCATGCGCAAAGCTTCGATTACTTTCCGATTCGCCCTCTCACACAACCCATTTGCTTCAGGTCTATACGGGATTATAGATACTTTCTTTATCCCCAACAAATTAGCAAGACCGTCTAAAGTCTTATTAATAAACTCCCTACCATTGTCTGTGATCAGACATTCAGGAACACCATATCGACAAATTATCCCCTTAAAAAACGCTATAGCAACTTCCTCAGCTGATTTGTATTTCAGTGGGAAAATCTCGACAAAGCGAGTCAACTCATCAACAACTACTAATAAATGTCTATAACCATAAGCGGACTCTGAGAAGTTACCCAGAATATCCATATGCACTCTCTGAAACGGCCTATGTGGTATGGGATATGAACCCAAACGACACGACACTGTCGTCGCTGGCTTATTCGCATTGCAAATAGCGCACTTCTTCACAAAGGCTTCTACTGCGGAAAACATATTTTTCCAAAAGAACTTTGACCTGACGTTTTCATACGTCTTGTCTACACCCAAATGAGGAGAACCAAATTTACAATGTACAATGTCTAGAACTTGTGGTACTAGACTCTCTGGCACGATGATTTGTGTAATCTCACCCATGCTTCGAGTACTTCGCAAGTTATACTTAACTTTTCTCACCAATAAATTATTCTCCAACTCTAGACCAGAAAAAGGCAACTTATACCCTTTCTTCGGTGAAACTCCCCTAAGAAATGCCTTAGCATCTGACAACAATTTATCTTCATCTTGCTTTTGTTCCAGCAAGCCTATGTCCCAAGTGACATTTTCACCCGTAATATAACACACTGCGTTACTCTCACTATCACGAATAACAATCTCTCCCGAGACTGCCGACTCACTATTTCTCCCCCCGAAGTATGCACTGTAGGAACGTGTATGTCCTCTACATGCGATCTCTCAGAACTACTAATATCAGAGACATTAGACACCAAATATTTACTCTCTTCTCCCACACAGGATTCGGTGTGTATTTCCTCATCCTCGACCGGAAAATATCTGCTCAATGCATCTGCAACTACATTATGCTTACCTTCAATGTATTTGAGGTTTGCATCAAAATCTCTCAATGTTAGGAACCAACGTGCTCTCTTGGGCGACAAATTTGGCTTATTAAAAGCTCTAACAACGGTTGATGATCTGTAAAAATCTCAACTTTATTTCCCAACAACAACATCTTAAAATGAACAAGGCTAGAGACGACTGCGAAAGCCTCCTTGTCCACAACTGACATCAGCCTTTCGTTACTACCACGTGTTTTGAACTTTCTGCTATAAAAAGCAATTGGGTGTAATTTCCCCTCAAATTTCTGCATCAAACACGCACCTATACCTTCCTGACTCGCGTCAGTCACTAAGGTGAACGGTTGACTAAAATCTGGAAACTTCAAAACTGGTGGGTTCACCAAAGCGTTCTTAAGCTTCTCAAAAGCTAATTGTTGACTATCACCCCAAACAAACTTAACGTCTTCTCGTAACAAATCTGTCAATGGAGACGCTATTGTAGAAAAATTCCGCACAAAACGGCGAAAGAAACCCGACATACCTAGGAACGAACGAATCTGTTTCCTGGTTTTGGGAACTGGAAAATTCACAATGGCTTTAACTTTCTCATCATTCACTCTAACTCCCTCTTTAGAGATAACATGTCCTAAATAGACAATTTTTCTCTTCAGAAACTCACATTTGGCCAATTTGACCTTTAACCCAGCGAACCGTAATCGCTTGAGGACTTCTTTTAACACCTTTAGATGTTCTTCAATTGTATCTGTGCATATGAGAATATCATCCATGTACACAAACACCGACTTTCCTAACAAGCCATGAAGTACTGTGTTAACCAGTCTAGTAAATGTTATTGGGGACCCTTGTAATCCAAAAAGGCATCCTATTAAACTCGTAATGTCCCTTTGGTACCGAAAATGCTGTATATTTACGGCTACTCTCACAAAGGGGAACCTGTAAAAACCCTTGCATAAGATCTATAGATGAATATATATTCTTGCCACCGATCTCAACAAACAAATCAGGCAAACAAGCTACCGGATATCTATCTGGGCATGTTTTTTCATTCAATTTACGAAAATCTACACAAACTCTGATACTACCGTCTTTCTTAGGAACTGCAAGCAAAGGAAAATTAAACGGAGAATTGGACGGTCTGATAATGCCTTCCGACTCCCACTTCTGAACTTCTTTTTCTACTTCTTCTCTGATCTTAAAAGGAATTCGATATGCTGGAATATATATGGGATTTGTACCCTTTTCTAGGCGGATTGAATGTTCTAAAACATCTGTAACTCCTAATTTATCTCCCTTCAAAGCAATGATATCTAGATATTCTTTCAACACTTTCTCTACTTTATCTGAATATTCAGGATAATCAACTTTAGCCAAAGTGTTCATGTAGAACCTGACTTCGGAACTGTTGCTCCTCGTTAGGAAACATATTCCCGTCTCCACAAAAACTCACTAATTTATGCTCTTCATTAAACTCTTCAAAATCAATTACATAATAAGTACCCTTGTGATATTTTTTCACTGAGTCTTGATAGCTAACTAATTCTACTGAAGTCACGCCTGCGACTGAAATTTCATTCACTGACACCGTACTCACAACGTCTTTGAATTTCTCGGTTCCCTCAACAACGCACACTTGAGAAGGAAACTTTTTCTCTTTCAGCGACACTTTAACTAATGTAGGAACTCGCGGTTGCAATTCAATATCTTCCAACAAAAATCCTTTGAAAGATCTCTGCGGAATATCTTCACTCTCTAATGAATGTGTTACACATGTCTCAGACTGTGTCTTAGGTTTCTCACAAGTTTTTTTCCTGTGTATATATGGAACAAAACAACCTGACTCACCTATTGTAATCCCCTGAACTCCCGTAAGAATGTTGATGTTATGTCGCATACAAGAAGGGTGTCCTAGCAAAACCATTTCACCTAAGGCTAATCCTTCTATGACCAAAAATGATTCTACTATTGTCTTTCCACCGATACAAAGCGTAAGAAATGACGAACCTAAAATATTCAGTTTCCTCGCTTGTACATCACACACTGTCTCACTAGAAGGGACTAATTTGCACTCTGGAAACCTCGAGTGAAAAAGGTCAGCATTTACTAAGTTAACTGAGCTACCAGAATCAATGAAAATAGAAATTTCATTGCCATTAGAGAATCCACGTACAATCGGCCTAGGTTCTAGTGACTCTACGACCTGATTAGTCATTATCCTGTGTCCGTTTTCGAACTTATCTTGTGAAAATTCTGCTGTTCCTTTGTGTATCTAGAACTTGCATCATGTGGAATTCTCCTGTCATATCTAGAAAAACCTCCCCGTGACTTCCCTGAATAATCTCTATTCTTTGTGGCTGGGCAAAATCTCCATCCATGATCTGAAGATTTGCAAACTGAACAATATCTCACTCTGCAATTTGATTTACTATGGCCTATTTTATCACAATTAAAACAACGTATCGTTGTGACTGATCTCTCTGGAATTTTCTTCGATTCTACTCGTGCACATGTCTTCGCTGTTGCATCATTTCCCGAATGCGAGCGACTATCATTATTCTGTGGTTTGGAAACCGCAGCTGACATCTTTGCACCTCCCTGTACAAAACTACTGTCCAGTGTCGGGCATTTTGCTAGATTTTTGTTAATCTGTGCAAACAAAAAGGATTCGTCTGTATCCTGATCAATTCTCTTATCAAAACTATCTACAATTACATCTGGGACCGACGTTAAAAGGCAAGCAAAAGTGTAACAATCTTTCAAAATTATCTAAGGAGATATTATTTCCTGTTACCCATGGAGAACCTGTTATAGATTTCTTTAACTCAACTACTGCATCAAATAAATTCGCACTGTATGTGACTAGTGAATCATTGCCCTTCTTTATTTTGAGAAACTCGCAAATTCCGAACTGCGCATTCACGTTGAACTCCGCCATAAGTAGCTCGTAGAAATTTCTGCAGTTCATTCCAAGTTTTACACCTTCTGAACCCGAAACTGCGTGCTCGTTTCCCAATATCTCCTTTATCTAAATCCAGAAATGATTTAGCCTCTGTTAAAGCTTCAGCGCCATTCGTAATTTTCTTGGAATTCAGATAATTGTTCACTGACTCAATGAAAGTTTCTATATTTTGGGTTGGCTTTCCATCAACTAACCCTTTAAAATTTGTAATTCCCCCACAAATGTTCGTCACTTTATGCACCACAATTGATTGGGATGTGCTTGCTGCATCGTCCGGCATTTTGTGAGTAATCACACGCCCTGAGCGTAACAACATAAAAAGAGAAACCAAAAGAACACTAGAGAAAGGCACAAGTTACCCCCTAAAAGAAGAACAGAAACGGCGTTCTGCGCAACTTACGAGAATGGGGTACTTACCAATTTTGAAACAGAAAACGAAGTACCTATCTCTCAACTTGCTAACCTGTGACGTCACCTACTCGACAGCGATAAATAAAAAAAAGACACCCAGCGCGTTTCTAGTTGAATCATCACTTTGCGTAATTAACTCACAATCGCCACTATTCACACTTATTTGGGTATTTTGTTAACC